>NW_005843158.1:236799-268259 GCF_000455745.1 Alligator sinensis | reverse complement strand
AAGAGTGGTAGTTAGCCACGTTAATCTGAAGTCAGGCAGAAGGCAGGGAAGAGTTTTACTTTATAGACTCAATTCAAAGATTCACAAGCTTTCATAATCAACAGCTCACTTTGTCAGATGCTGCAGACTGTCCCCCTCCAGAGGACCTTAAAGACAAACAGATAAAAAAGAAAGCTAGGGAGTGGAAAACCACTACAGGAACGTGGCATGGATTGCCCATGGTCATTGGAGCATTTTAGGGGTAGAATATGTAGAGTTGGGTATCATCTGTCAACACCGTTCTGTAACTATGACATAACATGGGTAAGATAAGGGCTGAACTCTCTCTGCCAAGTCAAACCTTTAGTCTAATGTTCAGTATCCTGCCTATCTGGGAAGCCAAAAAAAATAAAAATGTAAACCAACAATGAGATAAAGAGCTGTGCAAACTTTCCTGGCCAGTAAGAGTGCTGAAGCTCAGAAGTTCAGATTTCATGCTGATACCCACCGTGCCTAGACTTACTTGAGTTTTGAGTGAGTCCAATTCATTTCCCAGTGAATCAGCCCAAAGCGCTGTGTCTGCTCTGCGTGGGCACAGCAAGCACGTCTGGAGTGGTTTTTGCCGTTTCATATTTAACATCGATTTTTATATTGGAGTTTCAACAATCCCTTAGTTTTGCTTTGTTATTTTAAGCAAGTTTTGCTGTGGTTGGTCACAAAACAAGCTCTTTGGGTGGAAACAGACATTGCCTTTCCTTGCCTTTGTGCCATCATCATAATTTTGCGGTGGCACAAAGGCAAAGCAGCCATCCATACCCTTTGCCATGCCACAAAATGCCCAACATTTGTGGCGGCAACAAAGGTAGTAAAATTGTGCTGCCATGAGCTGGGATAAATCAGTTAGCATAAATCGGCATAGTGCTACTGTAACCAGGAGAGCTATTTCTGTTTGCACCCTCTTAGGATGTGCCTCACTGAGCGCATCTACATGAGATGCTAACTGTGCAGTAGCCTAATAACACTGAGCAGTAGCGTGCTGGGCAAAAATCATGCTAATATGCTACTGCGCAGTAGTATTAGTAAGAGTTATTAAAAAACTGTGCACTGGTGCTGTCCTCCGATTGGGACAGTTCCCAGCCCCCACTTCACAATTGCAAGGTGGGGACTGGAGAGCTTATTCCCTGCCCAAGGATCATGGAGCTGGGCAGGAAACAGGCACGCCAGCCCCGGCTCCACAATTGGTGGGGGCTAGAAGATCCTTAAATTTGAGCCTGACTGCCATGTTTGCAGGGCCCAGGTTGGGAGATCCTTATATTCCAGGGCCCCGTGACTGTGGAGCTGGTGCTGGGAATAAGGATCTCCCAGGTCTGGCCCTGCAATCATGGAGTGGGTGCTGAGAGCTCCCTGCTGCCATGGCGGGGGGACATTGTCCCCGCACCAAGGCAGCAGGCAGCTCCTCAGGGCAGGAGGCAATCTCTCACCCCCTGCTGCCTGGCCGAACAGGAGCACATTTGCTCCCAGTCAAGGGTCTACACATGCTCTACCGTGCAGTTGTTAATCTAGAATAAATTTGCTACTTGCATTTGCAGGTAGCAAATTTACTTGTGACTAGAGACTATTACTGCACAGTAAGTGTCTGCATATGTAGACACAGATGCTTACTGTGCAGTAATTAGCTCTGCTGCACAGTAAAGCATCTCATGTAGATGAGCTCAATTTGACTAAGCAGCCTTGGAGAAGGAACCCTAGAAGCAGCCAAGGCCAGGAAGAAGCATGAACTAGCATCCAAAATATTAAGGATGGGTTTTTTTGTTAGTGAAAGTGAACCCATGGAAAGAGCTCATTTGGATTTTTCATACTATGTTCATGCTTCAGCAGGTTGGGAAAGATGCCTGTGGAACGATCACTAAAAGACTGTCAAGCTGTGTCCTATTATAATGGCTTACACTTATTATGGCTTAATGACTTTCATGGAATCACAGAAAAGTACAGCTGGAAGGACCCTAAGGAGGACATCTAGTCCAAGGCCTGCATAAGGCAGGATCATCCTTGCTAAAACCATTCCAGACAAGTATTCATCTATAAGTCATGACTCTGGTGGGACTTAAAACTCGCAGTTTCTGAATGGCCTTCCCACTGTGGAAGACCAATGTGCAGTACAGAATTACTACTGTTCACCCACATTAATCTGCTTGATTGATTGAAATAGCAGAACATCTTACTTGAAAGCTAATACTAAAGGTCTCAGGTACAGATGCTACCAACACCACATGTGGATTGCTTCGAAAGTCCCTTGATGGGACCTACCAAGGGGGAGTGGGGAGTCGTAATATTGCATGAGGATGGATGCCTGGCTGGACTTCACCAGATCGGGATTTGGTGATGCACTGGGTGGTCTTACAAGTCACTTCACCTTTATTTGTGAAATGGTAATAACAAAATTGCCCTTCTGTGGAAAGTGCCTGGAGGTCTACTGATGAAAAGCAGTATATAAAGTCTGAGATTGATTTCCTGCTTACTTGCAAGACCTTTGAGTTATGAAAGAATGAAAATAGTTGTGGGGGCTGTTGTAGGAAAGTTACTATCTCAATTATAACTGTAGTTTAGCACTACCACCATGATGCTATGTGCACGATGCTATGCTTTATGCCAGCCCTTTAAATGACACGTGTAAAAAATCCTGATACAAACAGTTGCATGCAAAGAACTACGTATGTCTAAAGTTAGAGCAAATTCCTGTAAGGGAAGTATAGCTAATCAAAAATGATTGAAGTATATACCCCAAGTGATCTGAAAGATCAGACATCTTTCAAAGCATTATCAATCCCAAGGTTCATCTTCCCCCAACTGGGTCTGTGAAAACTTGAGCATGCAATGATATGTCACATCATATGATGTCAAGCAGCCAGAGCAATAATGCCAGGAATACCCAGTGCAGACTCTCAAAAATGATTTAGAGAAAATGGCTATTCACTGGTTCTAATTTGATATGGCAAGCTGAAATAGGGAAGCATGTGGTGTTTCCTCTCTAGTCAAGTGTGGGTTTTAACAATTTGTGTTTTTTTCCCCCTCCCCACCACTGAAGACTGCTGAGGTTGAGGTGCAAGGTTTAAGTCTAGTCAACTTTCTGTTAATCAATGCATCTGGGTTCAGTGTACCACTTTTCACACCACTGCAGCATTTCTGCTTTCACAGACCAAATTGCTTTTGTCTTCACAACTAAACCACGGATGGGAAAAAAAAAGCGTTAGCCAGGATTACACAATTGTTTTTGTTAGTAGTGATCAAATATTCTAACATCATTGATGCAATCATTTTAAGCATCAGTTTTTTATTAACTTCAGTGCTTCTCTAATTTCTTTAATGAAATGACATTTGACCATGGTTCTTCAGTAAAAACATATATCAAAATAGTCCAACATATTAGCTTTAGCTAATATATATCTGTATATCTCCCTGTGACAAACAACTTCCTGTGCAATATTATATGATGTCCTGGGAAGCACATTAAATCCAAGTTTAATATATTAAACTTCCTATATTACACACAACCATCAACTAATCTGACATTTATTCTCATGCACCTGATATATTACCACCCATATCTTCACCAGCAACTCCATTTTTTAGTGTAGCAAATAAACTTATTTTATTTTATACAATGCATAGTACCAGGAAAAAATTCATATGGCTGTATAAAATTACTGCAGTTGTATATACCCCATCTACAGTGATTATATCCAGGGTGATAAAAAGACACTGAATCTCTGGATCTGATTACATTTCTTGGCATGGATCAAAACTTTCTGATTAAGGTTGAATCTCCACACTAAAGCCATGGAATTTATTATCAGGGGAAAAAAAAAAACCATAGCTGCAGCAAAACAGCATTTTCTGGAGACCTGAATGAACAGCAGGTGGCTAAGCAAGCTTCTTCCCTGTGTATCAGAGAGACACTTTCCTCTGAAATTACACTGGAAAAGTTTAGTTAATGGTAAATCAACCAGCAACGGTAATGCTATCATTGAACTAAATGCCTGAAAGTTATTCACAGTAACACAAGACTCATTTCTACCTCACATCACCTCCTGAATTACACTGGTTGAAACTATGACAAAAACTGGCAGGCTGTAACCAGGTGGAAACCAACAGGCAGCCATGATGCAGTGTTTTGTGCTAAAAACTCAAGATAAATCTTTAACTACTATAAAGCACTATTTTCATTAGTTATAATAGAGCCCTGGACTGGGACTGATAAAAAACATGGTTTTATTCTTGGTTCTATCAGTTGCCTCCTGAGGGATGCAGGGTAGATAGTTGCATATCCATGCCTCAGTTTTCTCATCTGTCAAATGGGTATAATGGCACTGTCCTCCTTTGCAACATGTTCTCATTTTTACTGATGAAAACTGTTCTATAAAAGATAGACTTTTTTTTTTTTACTGTGCAGATTTATACATTGCTGAGGATCTGATCCCATAACACATGCAGGGTTAACAGAATCAGATAAGGGAGTGGCAGCACCGGATGAAAGGATGAAGATACATCAAGCTTCACATGCCTCACAGGTTATCAAGTGCATTATTCTAGTAATGAGTGCCTTTGTTTAACTGGAGGCCTTCAGAAGTGTCCTCCAGATTTTCACCTGAAAATCCATAGGCCCAGATCTGCCAACGTCTGCTACATCTGGGATAAGGAATAGGTGTGGTACTTGTGAGAAGACCGATGTCACATCTTTGCAGGTTGACTTCACAGAGAGATGAAAAGACTGTACAATACAAACAGATAACTTCATTTGGCATCAAGACAAAATAAGGCAAATTTTGCAAGGGCTGCTTTCTCCCTTTTCAGCAGACAGCAATGAAAGAGGTGTGTCTTTGGAGGCAGGGCTGGACATAGGCATGGGCAAATTGTGCGGCTGCCCAGGGCCTGGATGGAAAGGGGGCCTGAAAATGGTAATTTAAAAATTATCATTATCATTATCTCTGGCCTGAATGACTTGTGGCCCCGCAGGCGGTGCGGGCATGGCAGTGGTGAGCAGGGAGCTCCCGCAGACAGCCATGGTGGTGTTGGTGCTGGGGGTGGTGGTGAGTGCCAACCAGTGGTTGGCAACCCCCTGCAGATGCTGCTGGCAGCAGCAGCCAGCGACGATCGAGGACTGCCCTCAATCGCCGCTGGCAGAGTCAGCAGTAAGGTGGTGGGGAGGTGGCAAGTGGCAACCGCCCGCAGATGCCACCGGAGGTGTTGGTGGTGCTTTTTGCAGGGGGTGCACTGCCAACCCCAGGGGGTGCAGCCCCTATGTGTTGCCAATGATCTCTGGCAAAGGGGGGTCCACTACTAAAAGTTCACCCGGGGCTGCCAGGAGTCTAGGTATGGTGCTGTTCAGAGGCAATAGTCATGGCACAGACAAAACAGGGAATTGAGCAAGAATCATAGAAAATGAGGGTTGGAAGGGCCGTCAGGAGGTCACATCTAGTCCAACTTCCTGCTCAAAGAAGGACCATTCCCAACTTGATCACCCCAACCAAGGCTTTGTCTAGCCAGGTTTTGAAAACCTCCAAGGACTAAACTTCTACCTCCTCTCAGGGTGACCTGTTCCAGTGTTTTACTACCCTTCTAGTGAAAAAAAATTCTTCCTAATATCTAACCCAAACTTCCCCTACAACTTGAGACCATTGCTCCTTGTTCTGTCAGAAGGATGTGACTTTGCTCAGCTGGAAAGCTTTTTTTCACAAAACCCTGTACCTGTGGGGCCTTGCACCTCTGAATTGAGTAGGTTTAAAAAATATTTCTAAATGGCCATCCCTGTCTCCCTGTGGGCCCACACAACCTCATTTCTGCCATCCATCTGTCAGAACACAGACACTGCTGTGCTTGTACAAATGTGGGAGATGCTACCATTATTTCATCCAACGTGCATTCAAATAGCCATCACCATTTGCCATAGGTGATGAGATTAGTATATATTTGTATTAGAGGGATGACAGCTCTGAGGGATCATGGCTCCATCTTAATATTAAAATGACTTAAGCCCCTAATGGTTTTTTGAGCATGTGCTTCAATCTGGATAGGCTTGAGAAGGCCAGAACATTTAAGCTCTGTTGGGATCCACAAACTAGGTTTTTCTCCATTTATATTATCTGAGGGGTTTAACCTAATGTTGGATCTTCTTTTGGATTGAGTTGAAGTACTGACCAGCACCTTCCATCTAGAAGTGGCCGCTAGGGGAAAACAATGCTATTCTCTGCATATTGAATAGCTCAGTGTTCAGAGGAGAAAACCACTGCACTGCAGGTAACCTATATTCAGATTCCCTCCTTTACCCCATCCCACATCTTTCACCTGTAACCACAGGCTATGAGTTATACTGGGAGGATGAGAGTAGAGTATCTTCTGTTGAAGCTGTTCCACTTGGCATAAAAACAAATATTCACTGGGCTGGAGAACAAGAGCAAAAATGATGCTCCTGCCTAATGGGGATGACAGTCACAGGGGGATTTTTGGTTCTTGCTCCAAGGACTTTTTGTGCATTGTAGCCAATGACTGCTTAATGGAAAATGCAAAACCAGTTCCAGTCATTCTTTTGATTATGAGTTTATATTCCAGTGGGAGTCGTGAATGCTCCAGGCATTTGTCCATATACAACGAAGACAAGTCAACTCAGCAGTGACACCCCTGGGTTTTCATTTCAGGAGAAGTTTGCTTGACCCAATCTGAACTCTGTAGCTCCTAAATTCAAAGACGACAGACAGTCTAAATTCAATTTCTCCAAACGGTGATCTAAGGAGAAGTTTTAAAGCATTTTCTAAATGACAGCAATGCACAATATGCCATTAATCACAGCTGACAAGTTCTCCTGAACAGGCACTGATTGATCCTGATGTTGTCAAACTTTCTTTTTCTTTTGACGTCTCACTGATTGGCATCTCTCTTTAGTGCTTTGGTGACCTTTCCGCTATATTGATCCGCACAAATCACAGAGAAGAGAGCAGTTTCATTAGGGGGCAAAGTTGATAAGAGGAGGTCAAATGGTTACTGGGAACTCCATGCACCACAGTTTTAATGATTGATTAGTGGGAGTGTGGGGAAAGAGCTGAAGACATAGACGTTCAGGCATGATAACGTCTCAATCTTAAGGCACTAATTATCATTTAAGATCCTTATTGAGTACCTCACCTTACTTCTTTCAGTGTAATTGGTGTTGACTAACATCAGATCATGAAGAGATTGGGGCGAGGAAAGAGGACCAGTTTAACAACTTATATATAAAGTCACCGTACAGCAAAAAGCTTTATAGATAGGCTTGGGAACCATGATTTTGATGGAATGACCCAAGTTTCTAGGAGACAGGTGTTCGCTATACTACATCAGGCAACCTCATCTACTGCCACCCCAGAGAGGATGACAGGCATGGGTACATGATCCCCTCGGATCTACAGGTCAGAGCTCATAACCACTGGATGCTCTGTTTTAGAAAGCTTGTTGCACAATGCTGTCTAATGGCTAGATAGAAAATTGCAGCCTTCGGTGCTGCCAAAGTGCAAATTTCTAAGACACAGGCATGCATGAGCACTTTGCTACATGGACAAGAAGACATTGAAAGGAACAGATAAAAGCCTGCTGCAAAACTGGGCAATGAAACATGCTTATGACCAGTAGAGGGAACCCATGAGAGGAACACGCTATTGCCATACCTACTTTGTGTGTGTCCAGAAACAAATCTATGAAGCATCCTCAGAAAGGGAAATAAATCACTCTATTAGGGCTGCAGAGCTGCAAGGCCACTGCATGCACTTTTCTTTTGCCTCCTAGTCTTCACGCTGGAGCCTGTATTGTCACGGTTGATACGTTAAGTGGAAACATAGATTTTATTTTGAGGAAGCAGGGCTGAGAATCAGGAACATGCTTTTTTCTCTGATTTTAAAATTCTGTGCATTTAACATGGTGGGCACAAGCGGAGAATAACTGATCCTTAGGAAAGGGAATCTGTTGACTAACATGCAAAGGAAAAGCACGTTATTGCTTACATCAGGGGTTAGGACTGTGTCTGGTTCAGAATTGTACTGTGCAAGCTGTAGCATTGTGTATCTGTACTTACTGCACTCCTTTCTAGGAGTGCAATTATCCACATTCACCACAGGCTTTGTTTGCACTGGGAAAGCGAGTGTGTGTTCACTGACACATTTTATTCAATATGTGTCTAATGTCACTTAGTATCCAGCATCGATTAAATGTGCCAACCATTCATACTTAGTACTCAACCAGTCCAAACAAGCCTCATCCCAGTCTACATGGTTTTAGTACTGAGGCAATTAAGGCACAGTTTGGAACAGCACTAGCTGTCAACCGCAGTTTGCTCTTTGTGGGAAATTCTGACATTTCAGGTTGATTCTTTTCCATCTCAAACCGGAATGCAATGACAAAATTTCAACGTTTCCTGGGAAATGAACATTCTGGGGGGGGAAAAAAAAATTACTTTTCAGGATTATCAAAATGTTACATTTCAATAAAGTTGAATCCTTCCAAATTGATCGCAGCTATGTTTTGATAGGATAGTTTAAGGCTGTAGTGTTTTAACTTTCCTATATTTGAAATAATAAGTCAAAATGCAACGAGAAAGTGGCAAAGATTTATTTTGGCATTTTCCCCCATCGAGAAGTTTATTAAAATTGACATGTTTTTGCAAAATGTTTTGATTTACACTAAACTGCATTTTCAGCAGCAAACTCTTCTGTCAGTTTTGACCAGCTCTTGGGCATGATTTTTGGCTCTTATAGTTATATCAGTACAATCATTAACATGGATACAGTTATACTACCATGGTGGTTACGCACACATAGCCGCACTTGCATGCAGGTGTATGTACACACATAGATACACACACTTACAATTTGCTGCAGAGGACAGGTTATATAGTATAGATATTCAAATTGCATTCAAAAGTGTGTCTACGTGTGTGTGTGTGTGTGTGTGGTGGGAGGAAGTTACAATTCTAATCCTACTAATTAGTCAAGATCAAACATTTCTAAGTTTAACGATCGATAGCTATGCTGGGTGAGACAAGTTTAGCGCTGTATTTGTTACAACACATTCACATTAAGGCATTCCTAATACTACCTCATTTCCTAGAGCAGGGAAAAAACTAGAGTTGGGAGAGTTATGAGGTTTGCTCAATGTTTATATTATTTATTTTAAAACTTTTAAAAAGTGTCAAATACTACTACTTTTTAAATTAAAAGAGACAGAGCAAAGTTATACTAATGTCTACACTACACATCCTAATCATGGCCTAACATCCATTAACTAATGCAATTATAAAGAGTGACAAAACCAAAGAGGGTGTTTTTCCTTTGCATTTAATCCAATGATCCACCAATTGTACTGGTGACCAGAAGCAAGCAGCAGACATGTGTTAACTACAGGTAGACACAAGTAGGAACACGCATTTGCTCCTTGTATACAAATCACAGTCACGTTTACTGACACAGCTCCCAATTACAGCATAAGCACAGGCTAACTCAGGGTTAGCCCTGAGGTTTAACAGGAAAACGTGATCCACCGATACCATTTGATACCAGTTTTATTGGGAAAACTTGATTCACTGAGTAATCATTCACCACAATGCCTTTGTGAGGTAAGGAAGTAGGTATTACCACTCACAATTTAGAGACGAGGATAATAAAGCAGAAACAGAGTGATTAGTTCAAAGGCACCAAGACCACACTCTACCTCAGAGTACAAGTGTTCCTGTGTCCCTCTTATGGCTTAGATCACTAGTACACAACTTTCTTTCAAGGTAGTTACACATACAGAAAAGAGGTACTACAATGCTGTTAATGATAATTCCTGCACTAATTCACCTGTTTTTCTACTATGGCTTTTCCATACTTTTGTCAATACAATTGGTCAGTTAGATGAGAAGAGAGGCTGAATGTAAGGGAAACATTTAATCAGATGGGTTACAAGTAGCATATTATGTAAAATAATGCTTAAATACAAATCAAACAAATTGCAGAGAGCTTCCTGTCCAGAAACTGCAAAGTTTGCAATTTTTTTAACTAGTTTTGTCTTATATTGATACAGTAGAGTAGTTGATGGGAAAGCTGGGAATTATACACTGAAGTTTCATTTCAACCCCATAAACCAAAAAAACCCAAACATACATCAGCTTGGGCTAAAAGACAACCCTCAATGATGTTAATGTATAGATGAAAAATTTATCTTGAAATCATGCCCAGAAAAAAACCCACATTTGGGTATAACTAAACACATCTCATCAGTAATGGGCAAGACCTCCATGCTATGTACTGTGGTCTGTGGGGTAGCATTAACACAAGGATGGCCAATTACTTTGGGTGGAGGGCCGCTTACTGAGTTTTGGCAAGTCATCGAGGGTCACATGACAGGCAGTAAATATTAATTTTCCAAATTTTTTAGGGCTCCCATGGGTCAGATGCAATGGCCTGGTGGGCCTCATCTGGCCCGTGGGCTGCATTTTGCCCACCCCTGCATTAACAGCTAACAACGTATCTATTAACTATCTTATATTAGTTGCTAAAACAGCCCCCTAATTCATTCTCTGTTACATCACTGTTGTGTTTCATTCCAGTTCTGCTGCAAATGTGAGGATCTTGCCATAATGGTCTCCTGGACTCCAGCAAGAGACTATGTTGTTTGTTTTATATGACTATTTAGGGTACCTTCACTCACCCCAGCATTCCCTGTTGCTTGAAATCTTTTCCTGGATGAAGTTTTGCAAGGATTGGAAGCTGTCTTTGATTGTGAACAGAGTCTAGCAAAATGGAGACTGCAGTCTTGGTTTGGGGTCAGTCGGTGTTACAGCCTTACAAATCACCAGGGCCACCCATAATCTGCAAAGCCCACTGACGTCGATCGAAGTCTGTTGATTTCAGGAGTCATAGGATCAATTCCACTGTTGCACAATAGAATGGGTCCAATAAAGGACTTAAACCCCCCAAGATGCATTTACCATAAACAGGATTTTGGTGCTTCCATCTGAAACTGGGATCCTGAAACCCCAGCTCAGCTGCCATATTGACTTAGAGGTGCATAAGATCCACAAATGCTTTACTCCTGAATGTTCCCAGGAGCCCAGAGCGGCAACTCTGAACATGTCCACAACTACCCCAGACTCAGTAGCTCATTAGCTAGCTCACATTTAAGCCCAGAAGCCCGACGTTCCTCTGCTTAAGTCATTTGAGAGCCTCCCAGGCATGTTAAAAGAATGCCCATTGCCCAATACACACCGACGGGATAGATGTTCACACAAAAGGCAATGGCAGTCTTGTTTTGTTTTGTTTAATAGTGGTGGTATTTAGTTATTTTATCTCATGAACATTTAGTGTAAAAGTGACACAGGGCATGTCTACGAGAGATGCTTTACTGTGAAGTAGAGCAAATGACTGCATAGTAACTGTCTGTGTCAACAAGTGCAGACCCACACTGCACAGCAATTTGCTCTACTCGGCAGCTAATTTACTACCTGCAAATGCAAGCAGCAAATTAACTGCTAAGTAATTACTGCGCAGTAAGGCATGTGTAGATGGCTGATCAGAAGCAAATTTGCTCCTGGTCAGCCAAGCAGCAGGGGGCAGGAGATTGCTCCATGATTGTGGACCTGGAACGGGGAGCTCCCTGCACAGGAGACTTCCCTGCCCAGCCTGGAGATGCTGGGACCTGCCCTGACTTGGACAGTTCCTGGCAAGCTCCAGGCTGTGCAGGGAAGTCTGCACATGCAGCCTGGAGCTGGCTAGGGCCCGTCCCATTTTGGCTAGTCCCTAACTAGCTCTGGGGTATACACGCAGACTTCCCTGCGCAGCCTGAGGCTGGCCAGGAACCATCACAATCAGGGGCAGGGCCCAGCCCCACAGCTTTTTCCCAGTCCCGTGCCCTGATCAGGTGATTGAGGCATGGGGCTTGGAAAGAGGGGCAGAAGAGAGGCAGGTCCCAGCTCCCTGTCCCGATCCCACTGGTGAGGCAGCTAGCCATGAACCCCCAGCTGGGTGGGGATTCCCTGCCTAGCTGGGGGCTCATTGTTAGCTGCCCCACACATGGATTGGGGCAAAGGGCTTTGACCTGCCCCACCCCTGCAGCTCTTTCCAACCCCCTGTGCTTGACGGGAGAGCTGGGGCTGGGAGGTGCCTGCTGCTGGAGCAGGGGGACATTGTCCCTGTCCAGGCTCCACCATCGGAGCCCACCCCAGCAGCAGGCAGCTCCTGGGGACAGAAAGCAATCTCCCAGCCCCCACCAGGAGACAGCTGTCTCCTGGCCCTGTGCTCCCTGCCAGCTCCTGGGGTAGCACCTCGGGGGACCCTGGAGCTCCATCTGGCTGCTGCAGGGAGCCAGTGCAGGGCCAGCGGGGGTGGGAGCAGACTGCTGCCAGGAGCAGCAAATTTGCCCCCAAATGGATGCACATGTAGATGCCTGCCCAGGGTGGGTTTACTTCAGAGTTAATTACTAACCAAGAGATAAATCCCATGCAAGTTTAATCACTGGCATCATCCTCCACTCCTTTTTCATCTGTGTTTCCAAAACATGGCAACTGCTCAGGGATCTTTTGAAAGAAAGGGTTGGCACCCAGTTTCAAGAGAGAGCTCCAGGTTGTGCATCATACGGGGATGGAGGCAGCTCTATAGAGCCACGAACAAGGTGTTTTCAGACATACCCTGTCTTCAGTGCTTCCTGAATTCTGAATAGGCTGGCCATTTGGCATTCCCCTTTTGGGGTACCTAAGTCACTCTAAGCACTTTACTGGGGTGGACTACAGTTCCACATCCTGTTCAGGGGCCAGATGACTAACTTGTAGAAGTACAATTCTTATATTGCAGTGGTGCTCAACCTCCAGCCTCCGGGCCATAATTTGCCCCAGAGCCACATCATCCTGGCTGTGAGGCTCCCCATAGGTACAAAAATTTGGTGGCAGAGGTGCAGTGAAAATTAACACTGTCACCAAATTCCCAAGCTGTCTGGGCCAGATGCCATGGTCCTGCATGTGGGACCAGGGCTACAGGTCTGATTCAAAATGCAGGGCTAGCTCTGTGCACTGGGATGACCCTGAATGCTAGATCCTGGCCTTGTTCATAGATACCACCCAGACTGACCCCAGATCATTCACCCAGTCTACAGCAGGGGTGGGCAGGGGTGGGCAAAATATGGCCCATGGGCCAGATCTGGTCTAACAAGCACTTTAATCAGTTTAGGACCATGTTTGCAAACATTGATGACTTTTAATGAGAGCTTTTCTGTTTTGATGAGGCTGAATTGTCACTAAAAATAAAGGGTGAAAGTCGCACGTTGGGTGCTGTTAACTTTTGGTATTCAAAAAGCAACCCAAAACGTGCCACACTTTGATCACATGTGAAGAGGAAATTCTTCCTTCAGAAATATAACAGCCCTAAGGACTTGATTTTAAATCAGGACAGCAGTTAAATAGTAAGATCGTTGTCGGTGACATTCTTTAGTTTTTTACTGAAAGAAGAAAATTCAGAGGATGGACTGTGCAGTTAAGGAAGTATTTTCAATTTCTTAACATTTTATTACAGGAGTTATGGCCTTGCTTTAGTTAATATGGAACCAGAACTGGTGACTATTCCAATTTGCATATGACATTTGCCATTTCTTCTGCACATCATCAAAACATTTGCAATGTAGGTTTAGATTATGCCTTTCAAGCTGAGCATGTATTAAAGATTTTTATACTTGGAGATAATATTAAAGAAAAATCCAGCTGAGCCAAATAATAAAAGAAAAAAAAGATCAGTTTTATGGCAAATGTTTTAAAGAAGTACTTTAACAAGATTTTGCATTTACTTTGTTTTGGGATTTATGCTGCAAAGGCTGATTATGGTATAGCATACCACAAGATCTGACCACCCATATGGAACAATTTATTGCAAAGACAAGACAAAAATGCCAAACTCCAACAGGATGATATAAAGTATTGGTTAGAGCAGCAGTCAACATCTAAGTTTCCAGTTACAATTTAAAGGAGGAAAAGTAAAACTTCTTGCCTATGTGGTTGTGAGCTTTACATCAGTTTGGCATTATGCATGAATAACCTCATGCTTTTTCTTTAATGATTCCAGCTAGCTGTCTGCCAAGCTCCAGTTCAGCACAGCTTTTAGAGTCTATAATCAGCAAATGGAGATGACAATTGGACAACAGGTTACTGTTCTGAAACCAGTAACAAAGCACATTGATCCAGCAGCATTTGCATGTGTAGACGTGCCCATAGTGTACCAGCGAAGAGTCAGACATTTTAGTGCACATCAAACTGTCTCATTTTGGGGCTAAACCAGCTGCAAAAAGCCTGGGAGTGGGTCAAACCACAACTTCCTTCCCCTATCACCGCAAGTCAAGCTAGTTAAAGCAGAACTGAACTGAGTCTTCAAGCCAAAAACCTTATTCCTCTGAAACAGACACTGCCATTAAGCAACTGTACCAATTCCAGACTGTCTGCAAAAACTGCTGCAATGAAACAACCTTAAAGCAATAAACAAAAACGTTCATGGGCTTTTTTTTCCCCCTTCACCAATTTTCTTTAAAGAGAAAAAATAAGGAACCAGCCAACCAACCCCGCACTCTTCATTTTCAAATCGACACAAGCTTAAAACATGTTAGCTTGCAGGACTCCAGCAACGATTTGATCAGGCACAATGCAAGGCTGGGCTTCCTTCCTTTTCCCACTAGGCTTCGAAGCATTTCATTGCTATAATTTATTGAGCAGACGGGCTAAATTAATTGAAATCAACTCCTCATCAAATACACTTCATAGGAACTGTCAGACTGAATCAGATGCATAGTCCAATACCCAGCCTCTAGTGTTGGCCAACAGATGAGGCCTCATAGGAAAGTGCAAGAAGCCACATTTTGACAAAGTGAAGCAGTACCATATGGATCACCCGTTGACATGTGGCATGGCTTAATGTCTTTCCCCTCACCTTAGGTCAATACTTGGCTCTCCCTTACTCCTTTCCTGGCACTTGCCAAGTTCTCCTGAGTTTCTGGCACTGTATCCCCTCTCTGAAACTAGTGTTTAGCTTCTACAAGCAACAGGTGCGCAGCGAAAAGCTGGGTATAGACAGGCATCATCCTTGGTGGGTGAAAACTCATTGTCTGTTTTTGTTTCGCTTGGACAGTTCTTCCTTTTAGCCTCTCTCCTGTTTCTCCCACCCTTTACAGTGCTCTCCCTTTTTCCAGCCTTCCTCATGGTCTTTACCTACTGCTCTCTGCCCTACATGTGACCGCACCAGAGCTGGGTCGAGGCCAGACTGGAGCCAGAAGTGTAGGTTAAAGCCAGATGACGGACTCTACTTGCGATCTGAGTTGAGTCCCAATTAATCCTTTAATTCATCTAGGAGAGATCTACCAAAATTGTTCTGAAAGTCATGAACCAGGACCCCCATCATGGTAAGAGCTGTATTAACAGCCAACAAAGTCCTTACTTTTAAAACAGTCAGCTGATGTAGAATTACTCCTTCATGCAGGAATTATTCTTCATACAAAAGCACTCATAGAAGTATTAATAATTGAACAACAGTATTCTAGCACTGTAACATTTCTTTTAGTCACCCTCAAGAGTTCAAAAATGTATATCTCTAATTATTGAATGGTTTCGCTCTTATTGGTGCTTTCTGATTCCTCCCTGACCGCTACTTCCTCCAGATTAACCAGTCAGATTTTCCAGTAGCTTGTTCAGCTGCCACTAGAAAAGCATTATGCAAAAGCTAGTTATTCAGCACATGTGCATCCTACAGACTGGTAATGATGTTATCAGCCTTATCAGAAAGTACACGATAATTGAATCGCATGCTAAATGATGATGTTATTATTTCAATAATGTGGTTTAATGCCAGCCTACTCTGATTTTAGAGAAGTCCATACAGTTCACATTCAGTATGATGTTTAAGGTGATAAACAACATTAACCAAACAAACCGAATCTCCAACAACTTCTTACTAAGCCTTGTAAAATGCCCAAGGCATTATGCTCGTTCTGACAACCTTCACATCCTAATGGATAATCTGGACAGGGAGTCATATCATCTGGATACAATTTGCAACTCTGCTATAGGATCCTTGTTTTACAGCACAAAGTGGTAGGGTATGTTTATAGTTTAATCAGGAAGTGTGATTGAAGCATGTGCAGGAGTACCTGAGCCAGCTTTAAATCTATCTGGCCTGGGTAACAATAACACTGAAGCTGCAATGTCATTGGCTTCGACCCAGGCTGAGACCCTGGGGATACTTACCCAACTGGCTGGCCTGTGCTGATGTCTAGGCAAATCTTTTTACTGCTGTTGGTTCCCAGGTTATTTAAATAAGAACTAACTCAGGTTATTCCCACAGGTACTGCAATCAGCATCCTGCGTGTAGTATAGACACAGCCTTAGTCTCTTCCCGCTTCAATTTCCCCAAGTCATAACACATCAAACTGTGAACGTATTCATTAATGTAATGTAAGCAAAGGCTTGTGGCCTTGTTACACGTGTGAGACACCTATTCGGAAAGTGCAGGAGGCGGTGTTAGGCCATGATCCTGCAAGTGCTTACCCACATGCTTAACTTGGTTCACATAATCACCTCCATTGACTTCATTCGTACTGCTCCCCTGAATACTAGAGCTGACACATATGTAGTGATTTGCAAGATTAGGTTCCCACTGAGTTAGTAAGTGGCACTCTTTTCTCTGAATGAGTACTGACCCAATAATCCAGCATGATTCAAGATACAGTTAGTATACATGCCATCTTTTGAATGAGGCAGACCAGGGATGAGTTCCAAAAAAAGGGACTTGCACACTCAAAAAACAGGACTTAAGTGAACTTCAGGTGCCCAAATATCCTTGTTTAGCAGCCAGCGGATCTCACTAGATACCTCCCTAATCAATCTGACTTTTTTCTACAGGCTGGCAGTGCTGCCTCTACATAAATCCAGAACTGCCCTGATCCAAGTTAGATGCTGAGGTGCCTAACTTATAGGTACTCAAATTCTTTATTGGACCTAGCTGCAAGGAAGGGTTATTAAAAATCCTTAGTACCTCTCCATTCCCCAACCTAAGATTAAAGCTAGGGCCAGTCTCTATTATAACTTCAGCTCTCACTCCAGATATCTGCAATCTGGCTACCATAACCACTTCTTCTGACCTGTTCCCATATTTTATTCCAGAGGCATATAAGCAGAGAACAAATTCATTTGTAGTCCGAAGCATTTTTTTTCCATGGGTGCTTTTGACTGGCCTCTGGATTGGATTTGCCGTATGCAAAATGACATGCTCCATCGCTGCATTGATGTAGAGATATTGGGCATTTTCTAGTAGCAGCATATGCAGACATGATTCCTCCTGGGTACAATCAGAAGCAAGCTTTTCAGGGAACTAGGAACAGAAATATTAGAGCTTCCATTCAGCCATTCATCCTTACAAGCACTGAAATGTCTTACAATCTTAGTGCCCTTTTATTATAGAGTCTGAAGCACAGAGTTATCCTTGATTAAATATTTCTGAAGCTGCCAAGGGGAAAAAAATACATGAATGTATAACAGATGCATAACTTCACCTTAGAACCAGGAATCAGTGGCATGCTATCAAAGTTCCTTCCTTCAGCTCACAAGGTGAATGCCTGAGGCACGATGGCAGCATCCTTGCTTGGAGGATGGGAGACTTTGCAGGTTCAAAGCCATAATGCATTGAAGAAAATTCTTTGTTTGCCTTGTCTTTGTTGAACACAAAGTAAAGTGCGCCTGTCTTTGTAGATATCTTTCACCAAGACACAACTCGACACCAAAAAAAGCTTTAGTTAAGTCAACTAACACATTTTCAGCCCATTTCTTTGTCCTCTGGAAGGATTCTTTTCACATTTTTAAATTAGCATGTCATATGCTTATAGCTGGCACACTTAGGCCAAGGTTGTCCAAAGGGGCTTGCACATTTAGCTGTCCATGTTAGCATTTTCTGAAATCTAGGCTCCTTTAAGGTGTCTCAAATCTGGGCACACCAAAAAGATCTTTAAGCCACACATCACTTTGGCAAACCATGAGCAACGGGGGGGGGATTTTGCATTAAGTTCCACAAGTGTTTTAAATACAGATGAGTAACACGGGAAAGAGTTTGCTTCCATCTCTGGAGCAAAGGACCGGGGAGCAGGCTGCCAGCGTTGCATTCCTAGCTCTGTCATCAGTATGAATAACCTTGGACAAGTCAATTATCTTTGCTGTGCCTCAGTTTATCCACCTGGGAGACCAGCATAACTAACATATACTCATTTCAAAACTGTGTTGTAAGGTTTTATTAATTTAGAAGCTAAATTAGTCTCCAGTGTAAAAAACTAATTACTTGGTAAAGTTAAAAACAAGAATGATTTGACCATGTCCCTGGAATCTGTAGAGGTATTTACATGATATGTAGCATATTATTACTTAGTTGGGCTAAGCTGCTTCCAACTGAGACATTGTCAAAATTCACAGGGTTCAGTAAAACTCTGAATATCTCATTTCCTATCTATGCAAATAAATCCGCTGCAGTACCATAGGAGAAGTGACCCAGTCCTCAAGCTTTACACATTGTTCCCTAGAAAGACTGTACAGTTTTGTTCATCATGAAAGAATATGAATTTCATTTTCACTCAATAGAAGGAAAAAAACCTAGACCTTATTTAAAACCTATACACAATACGATGTTTTCACTTCTCTCCACCATCAAAACATAAATGAAGATGTTAGTTTGGGGAGCAATCACGTCAGTTAAATTATTCAGATCTAAAAGTTTCCAGTTTGATATATTTTTTTTCAAATTCATTTGTATCTGGATTACAACAGCCTCAATCCATGTCTGTCTAATGAAGCTCATGCTGAAAATCTCAGTTGGAAGTTCAGGGGAATCAGGTCTATCCATCAAATAAGTCATGATTATTTCATAAGCAACATTAAATGTTCAGTCAGGTCTTTAACTCATCATTTCAGTTCTCACAGCTTAACCATACAAGCATCCTTTACAAGAATTCACTCTGAACATTACTGCATGCAACCAAATCCTATTAATATAACAAACAGAACAAAAGTCAGTGTCCATGATATAATGAGGTACATTTTAAACATTCACAAAAGACTCTACATACTTAAATAGCTCCCTTCATCATATCTGAGCCATTCCAAAGTATTTTGAAAGAGAAATACCAGCCCCTACTGGAGAAATAGCCTGAATCATTTCCACCTGTGGTTTTGTTTTTAGCTAACATTTTACGAGAGCGAGTGGGTGTGATGGGTTTTTGCAAGTGTGCCAGTGAAGATCTGCATACCATACAACTAAGAATAGCATGAATTAAAGGAGACAAGGGGCACATGGACATGTGCCAACTTCCTACCAAGCCTTGATCTGGGCAAGGGTACACTTGTGTTTCTTTCCCATGCTCCTGTCCCACTCCCTGGTCACAGATCTTTATGCTTTAAAACCGACAGAGTGGAGCTGATGGCAATCCAGTTGCTGGAGGGCTCTGTGCTGGCACTGCCAACATCGGCATTCGAGTCAGTTTTGTGTGGCATTTCTGCAGGTAGAGTGCAATGGCAGGACAACACGCAACAGGCTCCATAGGGAAAACGCATGGCAGTGGTGGAACAGGACCAGTCTGAACAGACGTAGCACTCAAACCATTCCAAGAAGATCACGGATTGGGAACTGGTTCATAATGGTCGTGGTTTTGAGGTGTTGGCTCATGCTGCCAAGGTTTCTAAGGAAGTAGCCACCTTTTCAGCACTGCAGTGATGCCAAACTACCACCAGGAGATGGTAGTGAATACCCAGCCCAGCGTGTCTCCCAGTGCCCCGGTTTTCTCGGTATTCCCAGTGCAGTAGAGTCAGACTCTACTGGGTGCTAAGGAAGAGGAGGGAGACAACATCAACTGCCCACACACAAATTGCCATTTTCTGACCCCCCACTCCCCTCCCTGTTGACTAATATTTAATTCAATAAATTACAATTGAATTCAATAAAGACCATTCCTCCACTTGATCAAAATCTGCATGGTGATACTCTCACTGGGGTGCCCACGTGTGTTTATGTCTGTGTGTCTAGATCCTGCTTCTGGACTCCCAGGAGATGGCTGCTTTGGGGCTGTCAGATCTTTTGTGGCTTGTACAGAGCCCTTTTCCCCCAAGTCACTCACCTATGCACCTCCATTTCTGGCAATATACCAGGGTTCAGTGCCTCACAGCTGATTTGATTGGGGCAGGGGGTGAGTGACCTGTTGGATGAAACAGGATATCTGGGCCCCTTCTCCCTTCCCAAGGGGCTGGGTGTTGTGGGAGGGCTGCCCAATGTCTCTGGCTCAGGCTACTACCTTTAGAAAACTTTGCTGAAGGGTAGCCAGGTGTGTGTGTGATTGGGGCGAGGGTCACTTGGACCCAGTACGATGGCAAGGAAGCTTGGCACCCAAAACAAGGCCCACAGAGGCAGCCCACCCTTGCCCAGCCCACAGATCCAGGGGGCACATGCCCCCCCATCTTGCCTGAGAGCACACACAGTGGTGTGAGCTGCCCTCCCCCCATCCCTGCACCCCAACAAATGAACCGCTTCTGGCTCTATCTTGAACCTGGCCCTGGCTGGGCAATGCCTGTTGGTGCCCCTTTGCTTTGGCACCCAGGGCAGTCACCCCACTCTCCCTCCACCCCTTGCTTTGGCACCATGTGGACCCCTGCTCCTGGGTTTCCAGGGAGCTGGGTATTCTGGGGGCTACCCAAGGTCTCAACCAATTTTAAATCCCCATCTGCTTTTCTATTTCATTCCATTCATGGCAATTGGCCAGGCTTTGGGGTGTCCTAGGGCTGGTTTGGGCTTTGGGGTGTCCTGGGGCTGGTTTGGGCTGGGGAAAGACGTACCCCTCTGGGGAAGAGTGCTGTTTCTAAGCCACAGAGACCTTGGCAGCACCCCAGGAATGCAGAAGCAGGCATACACCTCTACCCACATAAACATCCCCAACCCAAACTCACCTGGGATGTTCTGAAGCTTGGTTAATTGGAAGGAAATTGAGAAGCAGCTTAGGAGAAAGTGCAATTTAAAACCTACAGAGAGCTTGGGAGCCCCCCTACCCAGATTACTCAGGACACTGGGATACCAACAGCAGGGGTACCCAAGCTACTCACCTGGCTACCTCCCTACCCAAATGAGCTTCAGACAACAAGGACTGGGTCAAGTGCAGGCAATAAAGTAGAGCTTTGGCTATGTACCACAGTAGCCAGTTGCCACATAAGGGTTGGGACAGGCAGATGGGGAGTGGTGAATTGTGGGATGCCTGGAGGGCCAGCCAGACACTACTCATGGGATGCTCTGTGTCCATACTTCATTGGCAATCCCTCATGGTCAAGGATGATTATTCCCATGGGTCAAGTAAAGGATTGTAAATGAGTCCATTGATGGCTAAGGCAGCCAATCCTAGAGCCACAGAGTCTCTGGGAAATGCCACAGGTGGTGGTTAAAGGGAGGGTTGCACCAAAGATTTCTTGGTCTTGTTTCCTTTCCTTCCATTTCTGCTGTTTTCCTGCCTCCAGGGAGAGAGAGTTTTCCTTGAAGTAAGATATAGCTTCTTTCACAAGGCATCCCCATGTAGCCCTGTCCTGGGCTAGTTTTTCCCAATTTGTGGTGTCAATGCCACCCTTTCTCAAGTTCACCTTGCAGGTGTCCAGGTGCTATACCAGTCCACACATAACACTGAATTGACTCAAGGATGATTGGTTCAATATAACATGTGATTATCCAGGTATATTTTTGAAAGGTTTCAGGAGGTTTAACTCATTCTAACAATTGGCTTATACTTCTGGATGCTTGAGGTTTAAAGAGCATTTGAAATAGTGTAAATGTTATGTCTGTCTACAGCCAGAGATGGGACTGGACACTGGGGGAGGAATGGACAAGAGAGAGAACAATTCTAGAGGAGGCAACCGGTGTGGGAAGAATGGAAAAAAACAGCAGGACCAGACAGACAGAAAGTACAGAGAGGGATCTTCTTTCTATACTGTGCCCATGTGTGATTTATTTTCACTCTGTTGCCCTTCAAAAGAATGGATATTCTTCCAGCTCCTGTATCTTTCATATTTCCACTAATCTATTGGGTCATGAAGGAAGCTTTGAAGATTATAGATTCATAGATGTTAGGGTTGGAAGAGACCTCAATAGATCCTCGAGTCCAACCCCCTTCATTAATGGTACAGAAACACAGTTTATGTTGAATGCATGCTTTCTAGAGCCCGGTGGATAGGTCAATCAATAGCATCTACTGCCCCCTCAAAACTGGGTTAATCATCTATTGTAGATATTATTATATATATTTCAAACTATAATTATCTTGTGCAATCTTCTGATGAGGTAGAAGGCATAGCCGGCATATTGAGTGCCTGGGGTGAGTGTAGGGGGGAGCTGTGGGATATGCAGACTGTGGGGGGAGAGGATGGTACACAATCAGATGGATGGTTGTGGATGAGGTGAAGGCTTTCCTTTCCAGGGTAGCAGCAAAAGGAAAGGCCTTCCTTTCCTTGGCAACAACCCCATGACCAAGCTTCCTGTAAGGCAATGCTCAGTTCACTCCCTCCCTTCCTGCCCCCCTACATTGGGTATAGGACTCCAGAGCTACTGGAGAGGGAAGCCTGGGGAGCACCATTATGCTTGCTCCACTTGCTTCCTGTCCCAGGTACATACTTGGTTCAGTGCTGCCTTACCCAGCTCTTATGGCTGGACAGGGGCAGCGCAGGCATGACAAAAAGTCCCTGAGGTGGGGATCCTGGTGCCCTCTTATCATTGGCATCCAGGGTGTGTGCCCTGCTCTTCCTGCCCTAGTTACAATACTGAATGAGATTCATCTGATTGCCCACTATAGAAAATTTCCCAAATGATACATATGAAATGACTTGCCTCTGGAAATCATTGTTGAATGCCAACATTAAAGTTGAGTAAGACAAAAATATTAGAGAACACTGTCAGGTAAATTAAGTTTGTTAAAACAGTTTATGCTTAAAAAAGACCCAAACCCACAAAACCTGCAGAGAGCTTGGAAACCAATAGTTTAATCACCATGTTTTGATCATGTTCTATATAAAAATATAAATTTTCCAGGTTGAAAGACCAAATAGCAATACTTCAACCTAGATAGGGTTGTACTTAACAAAGATTGCGTGCTTGTCAGCATGGTTGTTCAGTAGCAAGAATTTACAATTTTCTTCTCTAAAATCACAGGACGATCAAGTGAAACAACACAAAAATCACCAATTGCTCTTAGGATCACAGGAAGGTAGGGCTGGAAGGGACCTCAAAAGGTCATCTAGTCCAGATCTCTCTTCAAGGCAGGAGCATCCCAGACTAAGTCATCTCAGCCAAGCGTCTGTCCAATCTGCCCTTGAAAACTTCCAAGGATGGAGATCCCACAACTTCTCTAGATAGCCTGTTTTAATGCTTGGCCACCCTCATAGTCAGAAAGTTCCTCCTAATCTCCAATCTAAATGTCCCCTACTGCAGCCAGTTAAACAGTTCTGATTTTACACAGTGAAAGGTATTTGTTATAAATAATCTATAAAAAATATTCTGGTCACCAAGAGTGACTCTATGCAAACTTTCCTAAAGACTTGTATCTCTAGGATTGGGGTATGGATGAGATGGCCTTGAGGTCCCTTCCAGCACTATTTTTCTATGAATCCATGATCTTTTCTCAGGGTTGGCTTCAAATTGAAGCCAGAAGCCAATCTTTTATGCACCCTATATCCCTTCAGAAAGTTGAGGCAGCAGCAGTGCCAGAGGCAGACTAAGCACTATGTGTGCTGCCTGCTGAGGGAAATTAGAAGTTTTCTCTTGTAGCAATATGTCTGGCATTTTTTAAATGATCAAATGGAGGCCATATTTGTATTCAGTTTGGCATGTCTATGCACTTTGTGTTCCTCCTCACCACAGGATCTGAGCATATACTTCACCACTTATGAATTTTCCATAGAACTAGGACTATGTAGTCGGGAGAAGAGAAGTCTGGCCGGGAGTCAGAAGGGAAAGGAATTGATAACTGACTTCATATACTTAAAGGGCTGTTATAGAGAGACTGGATATTGCCTTATCCCTATATTGTAGGGGAGAGGATTTGGAACAAAGGGCTCAAACTACATCAGCAGAAATTTAGGTTGGAGATGAGGGTCAACTTTGTGAGTATGAATCTGGTCAAGCATTGGAACAGTCTAGCATCTTGATCCCTGGAAATTTTCAAAAGCAGGTTGGACACAGATTTAGCTGGGATGATTTTTTTCAGGGATGATCCTGATTTGAGCAGAACAGATGGCCTCATAAGGTCCCTCCCAGCCCAACTCTCCTATGATCCTATTTTACATTATCAGTATGAAACAGATTAAGCAATTTCCTTAAAACCATAGCTGAACAACGAACTGATGTAGATCTTCCCAGTTCTAATCCAGATCTCTACCTTGTAGATCATCCTTTCCCTGCCCCCCTCCCCCTTACCAGTATCCATCAGGATTATAGCAGGTAAGGAAAACAATCTCTAAGGATAGGTGTTACCTAATCTGCATTAGGCAAACTGTGGTATTGGGGTGGGATCAGATTTTCACACCCTTTTACTTAAAGTGTGTTCAGGTAAAATACATGAGCAGTCTTTGAGACATGGACCAAAATCCAGTCTTCAATCATCCCAGCTGAGTGCCCTAACCACTGGGTAAAAGAATCAGGCTTGTTCTTGCTCACTTTTTCTCTGGTACAGTGAATCTGGAAATATTTTCTGCATGGTAGTACAGCTTCAGCATTCATGGTGAAGGTGTCCCCTTTACTCAATGTGATTATTAGGAACCTCTCCAAACAGTAAGGAAAATGGATGTGGAACTCCTCAGAGAAAGGGACTGACCCTGGTTTTCCCATTTTCTGGGTAAGTGCTCCAAATACTAGACTGCAACTGAGGTTGTTGTCTCTCCACATAACATTTTCAAATAGAGTGACTCAGGCTCTGTTCTTTGAAAGGAAATGTATAGGCAGACACCATCAAAAGATGGACTTGGGATCCCAAGCGGGGAGAGGTGCCTCCTCGAAACCCAGAGGTAGGCTCCTGGGAGGTGGGACTTGAAAGTCACTCCTCTGCTCATCATTTCCCATGTTCAGCATGATGTCTAATCACAATCCTGTTCTGGAAGACAGGGTTCTAGACTTCACTCTGGTGTCTAGGCACCTACAAGTTAAAAATTAGATGCCTAAGACTGTCCTGATTTGGCCCATATTGTCTTTGGGTCTTAGTCCCTCATCTGAAACAATGTTTCCTTACCAGACAGGACATGATGGGGAGTGTGTAGCCCACAAGGGACTTGAGCGTGCTCCTTTGTGTGGGCTGACCCTGCACTTCCCCTAGGGTTTTCTCATTTTCACTCGCCTGCCTCTCACTGGTGGGGTCTCTTATGAGGTTGCTGGTAATTCCCTGGGGGAAATGAATTCCTACTGGGGATCAGTCAAGTAACCTGTTGCATGGCTTCCAAAGTACCCCTTTTAGACACTCCCAAACAACTGGTAAGCAGCAGAAACACCAGCAAACTACTTTCAGGTAAAATACTTAAAACCTTCCCTAGGTGATTATGTTGCTGCAAAAGCCTCATCCTAATCTGCTGGCCTGCTGCTTCCTCTCCCTAACAGCCTAGGCTGACAGGAGCGCTTCTCTTTGCAGCAGTCAGGGCCACTCTCTCCCCTGGCTCAGGAACCAGGGTCTATACATTTAGTTCCGTCCCTTCCAGTTAGATGCATCTTCGACCAGCTACGGATGCATCTCCCTAGCATAATGAGCAAGCCGATCTCATTCCCTGCTGTTTGCCTTATTGGGCTGCACTTGCCCCAAGCTCCACTCAGCTGTCTTATTGCCAGGCAGCTAGCTCCCAAGTAGTTACAGGCAGCCCTGTTGTCCTCTTATCCAGCTTCCCTTGGCTACTAGGGTTGCGTGAAACACCATCGCTTCATTTCGATGTCTGTTTCGCCATTGCGAAGGGACAGCGTTTTGTTTCATCCTTTCATTTTGTTTCAAAGCACCGTCCCATTGCGTTTTGGCAACACTGTTTTGACGTTTTTGACATTTTTGATGTTCTGCCTATAGGCTGTAATGGGGAATAATGAAAATGCCTAAAATGTTGTCATTTGTTGCCTGATTCAGATGCAAATTGCTGGGATGGCAGCCCCATCTGAGGGCATGAAGCATCCCAAGTTTCAAGGAGATAGGTACAGAGGGGTCTCAGAAACTGTACCTCAAAGTCTTGAAAGCAAAACTCGTGACACTTGCCGGCAGTGGTACCCTCCTGGCATCTGCGTGCAGATGATAAAAGGCCGCTGCTGCCACTGGGACCAGTGCTGGGCACAGCCTGCGCCCAGCACTGGGCTCCATGGAGCTTAGTCCAGCAGCAGGAGGTGAACTGAAAGCCCGGGCTCTGCCCTGCCTCCTGCCATTGGGCTGCTTCAAAACTCTTGAAACATTGTGAGTGCCCTCATTTTGTTTCAAGGCTGTTTCGAAGTTTTTTGTTTCATTTCGATTTCACTGTTTTGAGCTCAAAACATGTCACTACAGCTTCGAAATGAAACAATCGGCAACATTTCACACGGCCCTATTGGCTACGTATTCTCCTGTAGCTATCCCTTGTTCTGCTGCCTGAATGTCATTAGGAAACCTGCTGCCCTTTTCTCTTAAACACCTGTTACATAGTGTAGTGATAGAAGTTATAATTCTAGAGGTGCTCCTTAATGGCAGACTGAGTTGGGAACTGGAAGATGGTCCCTCCAAGAGCTGTACGCCAGCCAGTTAGTTGGTTAGAAAGACTAAAGGACTGTAGAGGCTTGCCTACTGCTCCACAAATAAAACTTGGTATTTTAGTTCTTCTCATTCACATATGCCTGTGTAGCGAACCCAGTGATCACTACAGAGGGAACCACATTACAGAAAGAGTTCAGTGCTAAGTAGTGTAAGCACTAAAGGAGTGATGGTGATCTTTGACCTTAAACACAGCCCATCAGCCTGTTCTAGTAAGAAACAGAAGAGGGTAGAAAAGGTTGACATCTTTCATGCTGTGGCTGAAGGCTGATAATTGCAACTGCGAAGAGGGACTATTTAGATGAATTGTTCATGTTTTCCCTCATTGATGGAGTTCTGCCAGGTAGTTTTCTAACATGGGCTACACAAGTCTATAGGCTCAAGGCAAGTGCAACAGAAGGACTATCCTTGGCTTCCTTCAAAACACAGGCATGATGGCTAGTTATTCTCTGAAAGGGCACTCACTCGTAATAAAACTGATCAGTATAGCATACATATTGCACTTAAACATGATGCAGGGATACTAAAGGACTATATTAATGATTTCTAAATTATCTCTATCTGATCTCTATCTCTATCTGATTGCTATATTTCTCCACTTGGCAGGTTAATTTAACAAGTAGAACAAAAGACATGGCCTTGAGAGAGCTGGGGTCCATTCTAGCTGTCACTAGACTGTGACTCACTTAACTTTTTAGGCCAGGTACCAACATTCAAAAAGCCTGAGCCAGAATTGATCTAAGTTGCACAGTTTTCTTTAAGTGGCATGGTTTAGATCAGTAGTGAACAGAAAACACATTTGCCTTTTGGGGTGGGAGGCACAAATCTGAGACCAGGTTCCACCATTTTAAAACCAATCTATGTGCAACAAACTTCTGTTGTATTATGATTACAGACCAGATTTGTGTGCCAAACTCCTGTTCTGTTATGGGTACAGACCAGTTCCTAATCACTTATACTGGCAAAAGTGTAATGTCTGTACCTGGCCTTACAGGCTCATGCCTCTCTGAAAAACTTAGGCTTACAGGTGCAACTCTGCCCTCCCTTCCGCCTTAACTTCTATGTCCACGTGCTTCTGGTCCACTTCTGGGTCCATTGCTGAGTGGGCTAGGAACTCCCCCATGCTCCTGTGGGATGCTCCATCTTCCCTAGCATCACAACATTCACGAGCCGCCTGGTACCTTGAGGTATGTAGAAAAACATGTAAAGCTGTGTCTATGTCCAAATCATTGAATCCCTCCGAATCTCTTCATATTGATTCGGAGGGTTCCGATTTGATTCGGAGAGATTAAAGGGCATCCTGATTCAATTTGGATTCAGAGATTCAGCCACTGAATTGGGCCGAATCCCCACCAAATCGAATCAGCAACCAAAGTTTTGCACAGCCCTACTAGAAAATAGATTGACTACACTACCATTTGTAGAACTACCAGTGGAACATTACAGAGTAATAGCGAGAGACTGGTAAAGACAGCAGTGGAGCAAGCACTCTGGGCAAATGCAAAATTATAAAACCAGTGGCCTCCTAATAGTATCACTTATACAACCATAACTAAGGACAAATTCCACAAAAATAATAGAGATGGAGCATGGTGAGCGTGGAGAGGGGGAAATCATGTGCATGCCACTTGTTTCCTCAAGTGTTTTTCTAATGAGATATATGTTAAAAAACAATTACCTCCATTTTGTCATCAACCTTTAAAAAAGATAAAAGCTGTATTTAAATTGATAAAAATGTCTCCTATGGCTTTATCAGCTGATGTCAAGATTGCAATAAAGGCAGCAGTTTAGGATGCTAATATTATAACAGTCAAGCGTGGCAGGTCTCATCATTAACATTCTAGAAAGCTTTCTTAGTGAGAATGTAAATGTGAAAGTTAAATGGCATATTTAATTTCTTTCAGTAGACTGTTTCTGTCATCCAAGTTGGATGCTGATAGTTAAAGTAATAATACCGGATCAAGCAATAGCACTGCAGCAGAAACATAGATCTCCCTGATATATAGTTCTTTATAAAATGGAAATTATTGCCCAGAAAATGCTTATGCACATTCTTAAATAATGTGCTAGACTGGGGTCTGATCTCACTAGCTGTATATGTAGAAGCAAAGCAAGCAAGATTTCTGTTAGTCTGTTCTAGCAAACTGTGCTTTAACTGGATATATTATAGATAACTGGAAACCTACCTTCTGTGATCCTGGTTATAAGAAGTGTTAGTTCAGGAACCAAAATAATCCATATACTGCAATGTACCACCTTAATATAAGAATGATTGCACCTGCATTAGGGTCTTTGGTGTTGTCAGATTCCACCAAATGCTCTCAGGAATTGAGTATTACCGGTCATGCTAGGCTCCCCTAATTTGGATGGGCTCCGTGCAAGTCATCTGGATAGTGTCTGTGATACTATATACTATTATTCCCAATGACCTCACTGGTTATAGCAAAGAGGCTGTAAACTGTGTTTCTTAGTAATAAAAGCTCATCCGGATTCTAAAGTCTACAAATAAGCCTAGATGCTAGTGTCTGTGATCACGCCATACACAATGCTACCTAGGTTATTAGTGTATATGACGCCTGCTTAAAACATAGCTCCTAGGTCAGTGCAAAGGATTTGGGATTCCCAGGCCCCTTTGTATGCCCCCATAAAAACAACTTCATGTTATAGTATGCATATTGTAGTTCCCACTAATTAGTAAAACACCTTTGTGTGACATGATTCACATCCAGTTATCACCAGAAAGGTGACTGATCCTTTTTTGATGTTCTGTACTAATTTTATCAATCCCTTCCCTATATGTTGATCTTATAAGGCACCACACTAATTTTCCCAGCACTTCCACTTAGACCCTATATAATAAATTTACTTGTGTTCCACTCTTGGACCCATTGCTCCTCCTTTTACAGGAATTGCTCCTGCTGTTGGCCCATCATATGATTTCTATACACACTGATTACTGATTTATTAATGCATGCTTTGGCAAGACCTATAGCTGCCTTAACTATGTTAGGCAAAAATTGTTCTCCTTGCTGACTTGGGTATAAAGGTAAAGAAATATGCGTAGACCAGGCCTGAGTCTGCAGAATACACACCCATAGCAAAATCCCAACTGGCAAAAAAGATGGTGGTTCTTGCTTGGACACAGACAGCACCTTGTGAACAGATCCCGAGTACTTCTAATGGCTCTCCTTGGAGCATGTGGGGAGTGGCTTTTCTTTCTTTTTCTGTGCTATGTCAAGCAGAAATGCCCCAAGACCACAAAGAGACAAGGAGCAGAAAATAAACCATCCATGTAATCCTGCTGAGATAAAAATTACTAAACTACACGAACGGGATACACACATACAAAGGAATGCACAGGAAAGGACTTCCTGGGTCACTAAGTTGAGTCTCCTGCATTCACAATTAACCTAGCAATAGAAAATGAGGGTTAGAAGGGACCCAAGGAGGTCATTTAGTTCAACCACTGGCTCATACCTTCAAGTCAGCTGGCCCTGACAATCTTCACCCCAGGGTACTCAAGGAGCTGGCGAGCATCATAGCCCAGCCTCTAGCACGGATCTTTGAAAACTCTTGGCGCTCTGGTGTAGTGCCCGAAGACTGGAAGAAGGCCAATGTGGTGCCTATCTTCAAGAAAGGGAGGAAAGTGGATCCAGCTAACTATAGGCCCATCAGCCTGACTTCTATCCCGGGGAAGATCTTAGAAAAGTTTATTAAAGAGGCCATCCTTAATGGACTGGCCGACGCCAACATCTTAAGGGATAGCCAGCACGGGTTTGTTGCGGGTAGGTCTTGCTTGACCAATCTCATTTCCTTCTATGACCAGGTGACCTATCACCTGGACAAGGGAGAAGAGATTGATGTCATATATCTTGACTTCAAAAAAGCCTTGATCTGGTGTCCCATGATCGCCTCTTGGAGAAACTGGCCAATTGTCGCCTTGGGTCCTCCACGATCCACTGGCTGGAAAATTGGCTCCGGGGTCGGACCCAGAGGGTAGTAATCGATGGAAGTCACTCATCGTGGTGTCCTGTGACCAGTGGGGTCCCCCAAGGCTCTGTCCTTGGACCCATACTGTTCAACATCTTCATTAATGATGTGGACACTGGAGTCAGAAGCGATCAGAACTGGCCAAGTTCGCCGATGACACCAAACTTGGGGGCAAAGCATCCACACCAGAAGACAGGCAGGTTATCCAGGCTGACCTGGACAGGCTCAGCAAGTGGGCAGACGAGAATATGATGGTGTTCAACGCCGATAAATGCAAGGTTCTCCACCTTGGGAAAAAAAACCCGCAGCATCCTTATAGGCTCGGCAGTGCTATGTTGGCTAGCACTATGGAAGAAAGAGACTTGGGGGTCATCATTGACCACAAGATGAACATGAGCCTGCAATGCGATGCGGCGGCTAGTAAAGCGACCAAAACGCTGGCTTGCATCCATAGATGCTTCTCAAGCAAATCCCGGGACGTCATTCTCCCCCTGTACTCGGCCTTAGTGAGGCCGCAGCTGGAGTACTGTGTCCAGTTTTGGGCTCCACAATTCAAAAAGGATGTGGAGAAGCTTGAGAGAGTCCAGAGAAGAGCCACGCGCATGATCAGAGGTCAGGGAAGCAGACCCTACGATGACAGGCTGAGAGCCCTGGGACTCTTTAGCCTG
>NW_005843158.1:235608-236687 GCF_000455745.1 Alligator sinensis | reverse complement strand
GATCCTATGACCCCAGCTGACTTCCTGCCCTTTGGGCGGGGGGCTGGACTCGATGATCTTCCGAGGTTCCTTCCAGCCCTGATGTCTATGAAATCTATGAAATCAAAACAGGACCATCCCAAGCTAGATCCTAGTCAAGGCTTTGTCTACCTGGGTCTTAAAAACTTCCCAAGGATGGAGATTCCAAAACCTCTCTGTTTAACCGGTTCCAGTGATTTATTACCTTCCTAGTAAAAAAAAAAAATCCTAATATCTAACCTCAACTTCCCTTGCTGAAACATGAGCCCATTGCTCCTTGTTCTGTCATCTGCCACCAATTAGAATAGTCCAGCTTCATCCTCTTTGCAACCCCCCTGCAGAGAGATGAAGGCTGCTATTAACCCCCCCGCCCCACTCTGTCCTCTCTTCCCCAGACTAAATAAGCCCAGCTCCCTCAGTCTCTCCTCTTAAGTCATGGGCCCCAGCCCCCTAACCATTTTCGTTGCTCTCCACTGGATTCTCTCCAATTTGTCTACATCCTTTCTGTAGAGGGGGCCCCAAAACTGGACACAGCTAAGACCAAAGAGACCCAAAGAAATATTCACTCCACCCTGCTCTGGATACCACAAGCTATGAAGCACCCACAACAGTCTGGGAACCCCTAGCACAGAAAAACTTGAGGTCTCAAAAACTGAAGTGCTCCACAGGAAGACAGGAGGAGAGACTAAGGACATGGCCCAGTGTTTTGGGTTCTTGCAATGTCTGACAATTCATCAGGCAGGTAAAATATGCCCACCTGTCCCTAAGAAGCAAAATAAATCCTACAGTAAAGAATGGCGGAACACCTCGCCTCACCACCAATGGTGCCTGTCAGTGTGACTTGGGGGAAGTTCCCTCCTGTCTCCAAATCTGGTGATCAGTTTAACCCTGAGCATGTGAACAAGATGCAACGAATGTGGCTGAGCAATCTCAGGAGTCCAACAGGAGAGAAATAAGCCAAAATCTACTATTAGGACACCACTTAAAGGAATGTCTACATCATAGATTCATAGATGTTAGGGTCGGAAGGGACCTCAATAGATCATCGAGTCCGACCCCCT
>NW_005843158.1:234519-235386 GCF_000455745.1 Alligator sinensis | reverse complement strand
ACTCACCAATTCCCTTCTGTGCCCCCGTGATGAACTTATAGGCAGCCACAAGGTCGCCTCTCAACCTTCTCTTGCGGAGGCTGAATAGATCCAGTTTCTCTAGTCTCTCCTCGTAGGGCTCGGTGTGTAGGCCCTTAACCATATGAGTGGCCCTTCTCTGAACCCTCTCCAGGTTATCCGCATCCCTCTTGAAGTGCGGCGCTCAGAATTGCACGCAGTACTCCAACTGCGGTCTGACCAGCACCCAATAGAGGGGAAGTATCACCTCCTTGGACCTATTCGTCATGCATCTGCTGATGCACGATAAAGTGCCATTGGCTTTTCTGATGGCTTCGTCACACTGCCGACTCATGTTCATCTTGGAGTCCACTAGGACTCCAAGATCCCTTTCCACTTCCGTGCCACCCAGCAGGTCATTCCCTAGGCAATAGGTGTGCTGGACATTTTTCCTCCCTAGGTGCAGCACTTTGCATTTCTCCTTGTTGAACTGCATTCTGTTGTTTTCTGCCCACTTGTCCAACCTGTCCAGATCTGCTTGCAGCTGTTCCCTGCCCTCCGGCATGTCCACTTCTCCCCATAGCTTTGTGTCATCTGCAAACTTGGACAGAGTACATTTCACTCCCTCGTCCAAGTCACTGATGAAGACATTAAAGAGTATCGGTCCAAGGACCGAACCCTGTGGGACCCCACTGCCCACACCCTTCCAGGTCGAAACTGCCCCATGCACCATGACTCTCTGGGTGTGACCCTCTAGCCAATTTGCCAATAGATGTGAAAGATGAAGTGTGTGGTCTTGTATTTGGGCCCAGAGGCAATAATCTGGCAAAAAGCCTGATTCATTTAGCATTGCTGGCTGGGGAAGGGGGC
>NW_005843158.1:225805-233867 GCF_000455745.1 Alligator sinensis | reverse complement strand
CCTTAGGCTGCCCTGGATTTCTCTGGTCAGCCAGGGAAGCCTCCTGGCCCCTTTCCCCCTTTTGCCTCGCTCGGGGATCGTCTTGCTTTGTGCCCGAAGGATCATTTCCTTAAGGCACAGCCACCCTTTTGGGCTCCCATCACTTCAAAACTCCTACTCTGCAGTGTGTCCTTGACTAATCGCCTGAGTTCATTGAAATCAGCTTTCCTAAAGTCTAGTACTTTCACCCTACTAGTTACCTTACCCACTCGATATCTTATGGTGAATTCTATTATTAGGTGATCACTGACCCCCAGATGGCTACCAATCTGGAGGTCCCCTACCATGTCATCCCCCGTTGCCAATACCAGATCCAGTATGGCATTCCCCCTAGTGGGACTGTGTACCTCCTGTGTCAGGTGGAGGTCCTGTACACAGGTTAGAAACCTGCGTGTGCGGTAGGACTTTGCTGTCTGTGACTCCCAGCAGATGTCCGGGTAGTTTAGGTCCCCCATGACTTACCGCCTCTTTAGCTTTTATGGTCTCTGAGAGTTAGGCATCTAACTCCGAGAGTTTGCCACCTCATCGGAGGCAGGCAAAATGCAGCCTTTCAGGCCATTCTATCTAGCGCATGGGGCCCTAAAAAATTTAGAAAGTTAATATTTATCTGCCCCTGGCTGCCTGTCATGCAGCCCTCGATGGCTTGCCAAAACTCAGCAAGTGGCTCTCCGCCCGAAATAATTGCCCACCCCTGGTCTACATCATATGCTCTAGGGAAGATCACACCTGAGCATGCCTCAGCCACTTGCTTACACTTGCTTGGACCAAATTGGGAAATGTGTCAGTGGGGTTCTAGGTTACAGATTACTGCCTAGTATTCAGTACTAATCAGGGGATGAGGAATGGGGGGCAGGGAGGGGGGGGGGGACAGAACTGTGGGTGCTTATTAGATTTACACAAATGAGTAAGATCTTGGCCCTAGGGGTACACTCCTGGAACCGTTGCTTTAGCATATGTCCCAGCTTGGCATATAACAACAGTAGCAGAAGGGTGTGATACATTCAGGATTGTCTTTCCCAGGACACATGCCAATGACATGATGTAGGCAGACTCTAGGGCACCTATACATGTGCCTAGTCTGATGCATGCTAATTACTATCCTTCGGAGCAGACTCAATGAATCAAGTCTGCTGGAGTGTGCTAATTAGCACCCTCCAGCAGCCTCGGTCGATGTCACGTGTATTCTAAATCCCCACCCTTCAAAGTGGTGACTGGGGTGCTTTAACTAACGCTTGTCAAGCGAGCTTTAGTTTAAGTGTCCCTGCTGCCATTTTGAAATGCAGGACACTGAATATGTGAGACATTGCGGGCACTTTAATTAAAGTCCCCCCCACCCAGGAGCACGTGTAAAGATGCCTAAAAAATCTGTACTTTTTGGAAAAGGTGTGAATCTCTCCCTCCAATCCTGCAAATACATATCCATGTGATTAATCCTAGTTCCTCATTTCAAAAGATGGAGGCGATCTAGAGTTAATCGTTACATCGGTTTAGAGGGTTTTAAGTATCACAGGAAAGGCAATTTTTGAAGATTGCATTTGATAGCAATGAAGTAGTCAGGCTGAAAGTTTAGAGGGGGAATTCTAGCTTGGGTAGAAAATAGACAAGAAATGGTATAAGCCAACTATTGTAAAAAGAAGAGGTAAATATACTGTCCGAGATATGCTGAAAAAAACTGCCATGCATACATATGAAAAGTGGTATAAAAATCGGGATCAGGCTCCATGAACAATGAGCTCCCTGACTATTGAGAATTCAAAATAGTAAAGTTCTGGGTGGGTTTGTTACAAAATCTCCTCTACATGTTCATGTGTGCTAACGTATTTATATAGAATTATTTATCCTTTACTTGTAATTAGTGGTTGGTTACCTTCTGCTCCTCTGTTACTCACACTTTAATGTGACACCCTATTGATTATGTTTCAAGAGCCCAGCACACCAGACAAGTTTATATGGCAGTTTCAAATGATTTACACAACTAATGTTGTAACAGGACTATCATCTCGTCTCGTTAATAGGAAGTATAATACCAGTCAATTGCAGTAATGGTTCTGCTAATGGCCAGGACTCCTTGTACCATGGGAATAAGTTGCCACTAACTACTTATTACCTTATGGACACATCCTTAAGCTGGTGTAAACTAACCTAGTTCCATTGATTTCAGTATAGCTACACTAATTTATTCAGGTTAAAATCTGACTTTACTGTCTATCTTGATAATGGTGCAGATCAGGGCTTTTGCAAGAATATGGATTTTACATCAGAAAATAAACATCGGCGGGGAACAAAGCACCAGCACTATCTCAAAGTGCTGATTCTGGCAAAACTTTCATCAGAAAAGTTCTCTCATGTCTAGGATGGAATTTGTTGGGGGAAGTAGAAAAAAAAACACACCCTGCATTTAGTGGGATAGTCAGGGCACTCCCAAAGGATGACAGAAGCGCCCCCCCCCCCCACAATTTCAAGTGCCTACTCTGCCTTTTTTCAGAGCACAATTGAACCTAGATTTCCCATATTTCAAAATGCACTATAGAATACCATTCCTTGGGCTACTAAATACTGAATTACTAGTAATATATTAGAGTCTCAATAGGATAGATGGGGAAAAAAGAGACAGGGTTGGTTTCAACCCAGCGTGGAATGGGAATATTTCTGGAACATCAAAAGTTTCATAGGATGAGATAGCCCATTTTCTGCTCACCTCTACTTGGTATTTATAGTGTCCCAAATACTGTTGTGTCCGAGCACGTAAAAAATAGTAATGACTTTATCCTTATAGCACACCTATGAGAGAAGGAAATCTCAGGTTACACAGAAATGTTATGCCAGAACTCCAAATTGAACCCACAAGCTTGTCTAGAAGTTGAATCGTAAAACCCTATTTCTTCTTGATGGAGTATAACTGGGGATAATAATCCTACCAAAAAAAAAAACAAAGATAGAGATAAGGCATCTCTTTCTGAACATTGTTTAGTTTCTAAATATCTCAGTAACAGCTCCAACTTTTCGCTGAATATAAAAAAAAACATAACAAACAAAAAATATCAATCTAGTTTGAAAAAAATAATCAAGAATCAGCAAAATGTATCCACTGAAAGAACTGGGAGATTAAAAACAAAACAAAACAAAACAAAAAAACAAGACAAAACAACAACAACAACAAAACCTAGCAAAAATACACAGCAAAACTTGATAGGGAAACTTTATTGGTAGAGAATAGAAGAGAATCATTTAGTTACACATTTGTCTGGGATAGGGTAATCCTTCCTTGAGCTGTAATTGGATATACGACCTCTGAAGATCCCTCCCAGACCTATTTTCCTTTATGAGAAAAATGTTTCCTCTGATAGTCTACCTGTATACCACTCTTTTAAAGGCAAATTTCAACCTGTAAAATGTCATGTCATTTCATAAAATATGTTCATGCCCTGCTGCTAGCGTGCAGGCATGCAGGGGTGGAGAATGGTGAGCAGCACATTGCCCAATGGGGGCGGGGGGCGGTCAATTAATTTTATTTAGCATACCCTGGCCAAACTATTTTCTTCTAGAGGAACTTTCAGTCCCTTAAAGGGCCATCACAAAGCAAATGCAGATAACATACACTGGGAGTATCACAAATGGATGGGACTTTAAAACATAATGTTTCAGGGGGGAGGCATGCCCTTATCAAATTATAACTGACTCAGTTTCCCCACATATGATCAGCACTAAAGGTATGCCCTTTCTCCACCTACGTTGGCAAATGATTCAGCCCCAAAGCATCAAGGGTAATCACAAGGCCCACTTTCCTACAAAATCAATTTCTCCCATGAGACACCTGCCTAGTCACAGCTTCTCCAGGAAGGTTTTTATTGGTACAATCCCCATTGGAGGGAAGCAGTTACCTTCTAATGCTTTGGGAGTAAGACATTACTTCTTAATAGCAGTCCTTCCATAGAGCCCTTTATCTAAAAGATATTTCCTTTTGGGATGTGGAAGAGGCAGCAGGCACTAGTAATAACGCCTCTTCAATTCTGTACCCTGGGCATTTCTAAAGCCGTTAAGTTTTACTCTCCTTCTCTCACTGAACTGGGAGTGGTGGTTGTGGTGTTAATGGAATGAATATGACTGTTATTTTAATTTTTTTGTTACATTTTGTTGTTATGGCACAGTCTTGTAAAATTAAAAAAAATAATAATAAAGAATTATTTCCTTGCTATAGAAATACGGAGGACTGATATATAAAAGGATCGATAGAGGGTTATAAAAACTACAGAGTTTAGAGGAGAACTACCAGTACAACTTTTCAAGATTTGGGTTTTTTGTAAATTAATGGTTTAATTCTCATCACTTCTATGCAAGCTTTCCTACCTTCCTTCCCACATATATAGGGATCTACTTAAAGTGTGCAGAGTGGTAGTAAAAATTGTGGACTGCTCATGGCGCCCAACACCATTTTCATGGTCTTTTCACTGGTTGGTTAAGTAGCCATGGCGGTCCTGTCCCTTTGCTGAAAGGGCTGCCCTACATGCAACCCTGCCCCTTGCTGTTGATTGGTAGAGAGGGCTGCCCTTCATGCAGCCCCACCCCTCACCACTGATTGGTGGAGAGGGGTAGGGCCCCACAAAATCCCTCTGAGCCAATCAGCAGCAGAGGGAGGAGGGGGAAAACTGCCAGCTTGGAAGCTGCTCTTCGTGCCATTGGCTTTCCCCCATTCCCTGGTGGGCTGCGAGGCCGGGCTGCAGCAGCTGCTGGCTGCCACTGGGAAGCCAGCATTTTATTTTTCATTTTTTCTTTCTTTCTGGTGATTCTGTGCAAAACTGCGTGGAACGCCAGGTTTTGCAGTGATCAAAGAAACTGCCCTTTTTCATGTCTGTGAAAATCACAAAATGATGAATTGAGTAGATCTTTACACATATACATATGGGATTTTAACTTCCTATACGCCTGACTGAGTTGGCGTGGATTCAATTTGAGGGATTTTTTCCTAGCTCAGTAAACAACTATTTTATATTTTGATCTGCATACTATTTTATTACCATGATCCAAAGAATGAATTAAAACAAATCTTTGTCTGTGAAAAGATTTCTTGGAAGAACACAGAGCTGAGGAACTAAATTCTTATAGCTAATGGTGGGATTGTTAGTTCAGAATATCTTGCCAAACATTTAAAATTAATACAGTTTTATCCCCCCGCAACACACACACTTTAATTTTGCCATATATATATATATGAGTGTGTGTGTGCATGTATATTTATATGCGTGTGTATGTATATGTATATGTGTATATAAATATATGTATGTGTGTGTGTGTATAAAATGATGAAGCTAAAGGAAAATTAGAATAAAGAATATATATGAATAATCTAATTTTCTCTTAGCTTCACCATGTTGTTTGCATCCCAAAATGTCACCTTGACTAGCCCTTGATAAATGCAGAGTAATCTATCAGAAGTGGAATTTGTTACGGAGAAAGGCGGCAATACAAATAAATACAGCAGGTGAGCTAGAGTTCAACATGTCACAGCAGAGATTAAAGAGCTTATCTAGACCTCAAAGATCACTCATTAGCATCACAACGTGTATACTTGTATTTGACTGGACAAATATGGGTCTTTAATTGTGTTGCTAAGTTTGTTTCTGTTGCTGACTACTTGCAGAACCTGGGTACTGCTTTGCAATCCATTCTGCCACAGAAATATATGAATTATTGGCTGCAGTTTCTTTTTAGTTGGATATGTCTGTGGTTTTGAGAAACAAGTGCTTAAGAGGGAATGTAAAAAATATGACACAATTTCAAGCACCTGCTAATGGTTTGTTCGACAAACAAGGATCAAGAACAGAGATGTCTTCCTTGTACTGGAATAGCGCGCCAGAGCAGGGGTCGGGACACAACAGTCTCTGGCCTACAAAGTGTTTGGTGCTGGCCTGAAAAGGTCTGATTCACCTCAAGGCAGCATGGGGGATTGGAGGCATGCAGCTGTGCTGTGCTACCCATAGCTTCTGCAGTGCCCCTCTCTGCAGTCCTACTTGCTACTCTCTCATACCTGCTCTTACCCTTGCTGCCAATTTTCTCCCTCCATTTTCAGGAACTGTCAGCAAAGGTAAGCACAGACTTGGGCTAGTAGCATGACTAGGGCACTAGCCTTGGACAGCAACTTAGAGGCGCACCAGTATGGCCCCTCTAAGGAGTCTTTGCCATGGCAAACAGCCCAGCTATGGGAGTTGATCAAAGCACACACAGCTGCATGCCCAGCAGGGTATCTGCAGGGAAGCAGGGGTGGAATGGTGCCTTCCCCCTGGAGGTTTTGCCATGCAAGGCAAAGCCCTGTTCCCTGGGGGAGTGGGGCAGACGGGGGGCTGCCCGGAAGCCAGGGCTTCTGCCTGTCCTTCAGCAGCAACATCCCAAGCACATGCTGCTGCTCACGTGAGGAAAGCCACGGCAGGCAAAACACCTCTGCCTCTCTCCCTTTTCTCAGTGCTGAAAGAGCTTGCTATGGCTCTGGCTTGGGCACTCCAGGGGACAGAGATTTGTGGCCCTCAGGGGGTAGTGGCAAAAGGTTGCTGATCCTTGCCCTAGAACCCCAGGGGTCATGGGCCCATGATGCAAAGGAATAAATAAATAAAAAACTAAAAAATGATAGCCTTGCCCCAGAGACCTCACCATCTACACAGAGCTCAGTCAGAGGACAGGATTCAGAGACACATTTTGGGGAGGGCTTTTTTAAACTTTTGTTTTTTCACATCACTTCTTCTTTGCTTATCGGTATTTCTCTGGCCAAATTTCAGGTATGCTGTCTGAATTTGGGACAGATCCAAAGTGGATGCCGTTTGACTCTGCTTCCACTGATACTGGTGGGCAGTAGGAATAAGTACACTGAATTCAGTGGAGTTATACCAAAGGTGGGGTGGGGGGAAGTGAGAAAGAGAAGATGGAAGCTTTACGCTTTGAATTGAAGAATTAATAAGAAGCCATGGGATGGGAACGATATTTTGAATTTGGTCAAATATTCATGTCGCGGTGCACCTCGCTGCCCCGCTCCTAGAGAGGGGAAAACTGGCAGGGGAGAAGCTCTGGCAGTGCCTAAGGAGCCCTAGCGGTGAGTAGGGAGCACAGCTGTGGGTTGCTGGGGCAACTAATGTGAATCAGCTGCCTGTAGGAGGCAGGGCCTGGCCCTTATAAAACCCAGGGCGGAAGCCAGGCTGGTGGTTCCCTGCTAACAGCCAGAGGGGCAGGAGCTCACAGAGCTAGGATGCAAGCACTGCAGGAACTGCTCAAGCAGTGTAAGGGAAGCGGCTCTGGAGGTTACAATCATGTTGAGTCATAGCCAGGCGGTTTATGTTAGATTATAGCCAAGAGACTTGTGTTTGTTTTGTGGTTGTTATTACACCGGTGGTTTGGGTGAGGCTATAGGGTTTGGAGGAGGCCTCACTGGGGACTCACAACAGAGGGTGAGGACCCCAGCGCCCGAGTGGGCGCAGCATACTCATAGGGACCCACAGTGGCGTGGGGGCCCTAGCACCAGAGTGGGCGCAGTGTACTCAGGGGGAACCCACAGCGGCGAGTGGACCCCGGTGCCAGTGAGGGCGCAGCTTACGGGGTGCTTAGACCCCAGCCCCAGGAGGGGGCGTTTGAGAAGCCCAAGTTGGGCACAACGAGCCCCAGGAAGGGGCAGCCTTTTTTAAGAAGCCCCATGCGGGCGTAGCACGCCCCCGAGTGGGGCAACAATTGAGAGGCCCCAGTGCGGGCGTGACGGCCCCGGGAAGGGGGCAATATTTTAGAAGCCCAAGTGTGGGTACGATGAGCCCCAGAGAGGGGGCACTATTGAGAAGACCCCGAGAGAGGGCGACAGCATGGAGAAGCCCAGTGTGGGCGTGACGAGCCCCAGGAAGGGGGCAATACTTTAGAAGCCCAGGTGTGGGCGTGGAAAGCCCCAAGGAAGGGGGCGGCATTTTAGAAGCCCGAGTGTGGGCGCAGAGAGAGCCCCAGAAGGGGGGACATTATCGAGAAGCCCCAGTAAGGGCATAGCAGGCCCCAGGAGGGG
>NW_005843158.1:207860-225533 GCF_000455745.1 Alligator sinensis | reverse complement strand
CAAAGATGTGGCGGGCGAGAATAGAGGGTGCCCTTGGGCCGACTTGACACGGAGAGGGGGCCTCAAGGAGATCACGGCCCTCCTGCAGGACCCCGCCGTGACAATTCACAAGAGAAAATGTAGCCTAAATATTATATTAAAGAAAGTAGGAACAAAGGAAAGTATGGCTGGAAGGGACCTCAGCAGGCTATCCCCCCCGCTCAAGCCATGATCGTCTCCGACTAAAACATGCCAGTCAAGTATCTGTCTAACCTGCTCCAGAAAATTTCCGAAGATCAAAGTGCCACATTTTCACCAGATAGCCTGCCTGTTCCAAAGCTTGGCCACCTTCATAGTTAGAAATGTCTTCCTCACCTCCAACCTAAATTTCCTCTGCTGCCATTTGAGGGCATTACTTCTAGACCTGTTGCCTGAAATCACAGAAAACAGTTTATCTCCAAGGTCAGATGTATAAGTGATATTCACTGGCACAGCATTATTCATATCACACAAATCTATAGAAATATTGCCCTGTCTCTGTTCAACACCCCAATACCTAGTAAAATAAAGAAGAAACTGCACTGTTCTTTTGAACTGCTTTCAGAATGATAAACCCATAAAACAGGGTAGCCAAACTGTGGCCTGGGATCCAAATATAGCTGACCCACACTCAACATGCATGTAACAGCTGCCCTTTATGTGCAACATCTGTGTTGTGATCATTGTATTTTGATCACCCCAGCTCAAAAGAGTGAGCCAATTCAAATCCCACTGAAGTCATTTGGATCCCCTCCATGATCTTCAATGGCCCTTGACCCATATTAATAGAAGAGAAATAAAAATGCTTAAAGACATAGAAACATCTTCCTTAAGAAGAGAAGCTAAAGCTATTAGGACCCTTCAGTACAGTAAAAAGGAGAGGGACAATGGAAGAATTAAACACACAGAACATAGAGAAGATTAATCACATGCTTTTATTTATCCATTTTCACAATGAAAGGAAAAGGAGACCTATGGAAAGCAACAAAATGCACAGTCAACCTGCACCTTGCAGCAGTGAGGGCTATAGGATGACAAACGGTTATGATGCAATAATAATACATTATTTTCAGCAGTGCTTTTCATCAAGAGATCTCAAAGCACATTAGTAACATTTCCTCATGTTACAGGCAGGGAAAGCAAGGCACAGAGTAGTGACGTGTCTCACAGAAGCTAAGGGCAGTATCCAGTGCCCCAGAGCATGGGTCAGTGACCTTGTCAGGTCTCTAGCCACTAGGGGCCACTACTTCCTCTTGCAAGAACACACTCATGCCTAGGAACAAGTAGAAGAAATCCAGGAAAATGAACAACATGCTTAACCACTAAAGGAGCGGAAGCTGCAGGTAGCAAGGAGCTACGAGCAAAATGATCACTATAAGTCAGTGGTGCCCAACCTTTCTGGGCTATGGGCTAGATGAGTGGTATGGGGTTGGTCCATGAGCTGGATCTAGTGTACAGGATTGGTCTGTGGGCCTTATCCAGTGAGGGGTCGGTGCACAGGTACAAATGGCCCCAGCCCCGTGTGTTGGATTGGCCCTCCGATCTGCCGCATGGAGCCATATAATCTGGCCACAGGGCTTGGAAATTTTGCAGTGGGGTTTTGGTGGCAGCAGTATTAATTGCCTTCACTCCCTGCTGCCAAATTTCTGGACCTGTGGAGAGCCCTGCAGGCCAGGTGACAGCTCTGTGGACCACATCTGGCCCATAGGCTGGAGCTTGAGCACCATTAGGTATTCTTTGCAGCCAAATTTAAAGGCCCAGGCCTTAGAAAGCTGTGCTTGAGGCAGCAGGGACATTCTTGTGGAGAGTCGCCTTCACCAGAGAGTGTCAGTGAGAAATCAGAACAAGCTCTTGAGAGCTGGCTGCCCTGGCATCGCTGTAGAGTGACTACATCACTGAGCCCAAAGATATACCAGGAGTGCATACTTATTTAGATAAATACCTAAAAAGTATAATAGCAGGGGAAATAATGCTACATAGTATTGAGCGAACAATTTTACTTCTTTGTATTCATCATCAATGCTATTAAGGTTTTTAGAGCATACAGCACCTGATCAAGTGAACCCAGCCTCACAAAAGCTTATGCATATTTGATTTTGTTAGTCTATCAAGTGCATCTCTGCATGTATTCGGAGCAATACAATAAATAATTAATCTAATAAGACCTAGATAGAAAAGAGGTATTGAAGTCCAAAGCTAAAACTCCAAACGGTGTTCAGAAGCTGATTAAGCTTGCTAGGTACCTCCATATTTATTTATAAAGTACTTGGGGTACTAAGGCATGCCCAGACCTCGAGAGGCCTACACCATGGAGTGCTTCAGTAAAGTGGAAAAAAGCAATTTCCTGGTCACCAATTCATTTCCTGAAATGACATAAAGCCTTGCTAAGATCCTTCAAACAACGGTTGTTGGCGCAGTTGATAATTCCAGGCTCTGGATCTCTCGTGGATGAAAGCACCTGCCTCCGAAGGCCCAATTCAGGCAACTCAGGTTTGGAAAAGAGCAGGATTGAAGATACACCTGCAGCTTTAAGGCTTCCAGTTGGTTCACTCAAGCAGCTGATGTGAAGGTTTTGCATGACTGTCACTGCAAAACGCCTAACTCTCTCCACAGAGAAAAGGACCCGACCCGGTTCCAGATTCCACTCCATGGCCAGGTGCCTAACTTCCAGGCACGTAATGCCCAGATCCCATCCCACCTATTAGGTACCTAAGAAGACTTATATATTCAGGTATTATCCTATTCCACTCTGCTCACGGCCCTGAAGAAATACTTAACAAAGCTTGGATGGGTCCCTCCTCATCCTCATTGGTTTTGTAAATTTAGTATTAAGACTAGGTTGATGCCATGTTACAAAAGTCTGTATGCTAATCTTTTTTAATGAAGCCTGGCAGAGTAGAATAGTATTGCACTTAGGTGCCTAAATCCGTTTAAACACCTAACAAGAGGAATATAAGCGCATGGGTCTTCATTGGCTGTAAACCCAAAAGAAAGAAAAGAATGCTAATAATGATCCCAATCTTGAAAAATGGAGAGGAACTGTTATCAATACTGAGTTTTTAGGAATTAGTAGCATTCACCATCAGATTCAAGATGCACATGCAATTATGGCAGCTGTACATGCAAGGGGTATAACTATGCAGGCAATAGCTATTTAGATATCTAACTGATGTTGCCTGCATAATCGTTGCAGTGAAAAAGTGCAAATTATTATGGTCATAAGCAGGAAAATTCTTTGAGTAGATGTGATATCCAACATGGCTACAACCAAAAACCCAGCAAATTATTCATAGATATAATAGATTTCATAGACATTAGGGCTGGAAGGGATATCGGAAGGTCTTCAAGTCCAGCCCCCGGCCCAAAGGGCAGGAAGTCAGCTGGGGTCATAGGATCCCAGCAAGATAAGCATCCAATTTTCTCTTGAAGGTGTTCAATGTAGGCGCTTGAACCACCTCCGATGGCAGGCTGTTCCCGACCTTGGGGGCTCGGACAGTAAAGAAATTCTTCCTTATGTCCAGCCTCAAATGGTCTTGTAGTAGTTTATGACCATTCGACCTAGTCGTCATCCCTTGGGGCGCTCTGGTGAACAAACGTTCCCCCAGATACTGGTGGGCACCCCTGATAAACTTATAGGTGGCCACCCGATCACCCCTGAGCCTGCGCTTTTCCAGGCTAAAGAGCCCCATAGCTCTCAGCCTGTCATCGTAGGGTTTGTTTTCCTGACCTCAGATCATGTGCGTGGCTCTCCTCTGATGGTCAAACATTTTTCCCCTTGTGCACTTCCAAAGACCTGATGTACATCCAACAAACAATTTCTTTTCCAAGGAATATTAAAAAAAAAAAAGAATATAGGAATTAGAAGTCTGACTCCAACTACTGGTCTATAACATCTGGTATACTATCTCCAAAGATAGATAATACAACCTGCCTCAATGTGCCAGGAAACCTGCAGTTAAGGAAAAAACCTAATCACCAGAAAAGTTGCTTCCTAACTCTACTTAAAAGTTGTCTGCTGCCTCCCCCCAAAAGGGGTTTATATCCTTTGTGGAACTCCAGGCATTCCTTTTAAATACAAGTGCCCAATGCTTTTTTATATATCCTAATAAATTGTAGACCTCAGTAATAGCCTGGAAAACTTACTGTCAACCTCGTATAAAAGTGTGTTTCTTATTCACACCGCTTCGAATGGGCAGGCTTTCTCTGGATGTTATGTGGGTGGTGTATTAGGAAGCAGGCAGAATGGACATTAGACAAATATTTGAATGGAAAGTCTTTCGGACACACCCATCTTTCTTTTTGTGCATTCTCACTGTACCCCATTGCAATACAACCTCAATCCCAAATGGAGCCATGATACAGTCAAATCTAAATGGACCCATGTCACGGAGACAACCGCAGTGACATTTTGCATGCGAGGGAATGAAGATATTTGTGGGTGGCAGAAACCCAGCTCTAGTTCAGATTGCAAAAGGCTGTCTCAAAAACTGTTTCAAGGGATAAATATCCTTTTAATTAATTATTTTCTTGGTTCTGATTTATTCCAGAGCTCAGGGACTGGGCCCGCTCTGCATTTGGCATCTTTGCAAATGGGAAAATAATATGCAGTAAAACAACAAACAATAAAATGCCTCGTTGTCACATTTGTTGCACTGTTTATCACATCTGGTTTTCACCCTGCACAGAGCATGTATCAATAATTCATGACTGAGCAATAGCATTTCTATAAAAGTTTACACACCTCATACCATTAGCAATAGATCACTGTTAAGCACCTTTAGAGCTTTCCTTCCCGTTTAATGCTCTATGTTGTTATCTTCATTTCAATAAACCAGATTAAAAATACACCCCCTCCCAGATAGTAGAATGCCACAATTCATATGTAATACATGAATGAATACCCTGCCTGCATTTTGCAACTAGAGACTTCATTTAGAAACCACAGACCAGGGGAAACTGCTTCAAAAGCAGCCACATTCCAAAGTCACCTCAGCTTAGTTTAAAAAAAAAAATTCTTAATCAATGGCAATGAAAGCCAATAAAGAACCTGAACATTAGAGTGCCTAAATTGTAGCTGCCTATGGCAGCATAACTGGAAATGGGCAAGCAAGGCACCAGCCCCAGGACAACAATTTACAAGCGGATACTGGAAGGGTGCCCCCAGGGAGTCTGGCATGGTGGCAGCAAGCAGGCAGAGGGCCACAAAAAGTCTAATTAAAAGCCCTTATATTCACCCTGCTAGGAGATTACCCCAACTACTAGTTTGAACTGGGGTGATGGGCTGTCTCCATCATTCCTGGTGAACCGGTTTCAAAGAGTAGCAATGAATCCCAGGTCCACTGGGTAAGGGAGGAGTAAGACTATACTGGTGATTAGAGAACTTGCTAAAGGAAGGTCTAGCCATGAGTCTTTGCCCCAAAGGGTTTTAATATGCGTTGGGACAGGGCCCAGATGCAACTTTCCCTTTCCCCCCAAATTAGTGCCCTAACCACCAGGCTAACCCTAGGCCAATTGTGCTAACTCTTGCTCTCTTCCTCCAGTAAATGAATCTTGCATTCACTGTGGCTCATAGATACAACTTCAGCAGAACGGATGGAGAACATTTCCAGCTACCAATAACCTCCAAGGAGGTGGGAGATGTAGGGAACAGTAATTGGTGAGTTTAAATAGTTAGGTGGCAGCTGAGCAGGATTTTTTGGCTTGAAGCTTTAAAATTACATTTCCCAATTGGACCTATATGCTTTATTGACTCTAGCTGTTGGCTCCTCAAATCTAGATTCTCAGGAGACCCTTAACTCCAACCAAATTCGCCTTTGACGGTCTGGCACTTTAGACAGGCAGGGACTTTAGGAAGCTTAACTCAGATCATCTACTGGTGTATAGAACCGCTTTATTGAAGTCCATGGGACTAAGATTGATTTGGTTTCATTTTTTAAAAGTCTCTTGGAGGGGTTGTGATTTGCTGATTCCTTGGCTGTGCCTTTTTGGGTCTTTATCTCTGTAATGGTCTTGGAGCAGAGGAGAACACAGACTTCATAGACTTTAGGGCTGGAAGGAACCTCATAAGAACATCGGGTCCAGCCCCCCGCCCAAGGGGCAGGAAGCCAGTTAGGGTCAAAAGATCCCAGCAACATGTGGCTTATAAAGGAAATGCTCCAAGGAACTGAATCTTCAGAAAGAGGTTAATATCTGGAGATGGACTTCTGCCTGGAAACAAATGCAACTGGACTGTACCATCTAAGGAGTAATATTTGTACGACTGAAATGTTGAAGTTTAACTTATATTAGTAAGGGGAATGGAAAATGTCATTTCCGCTTAAGCTCTCAAAAGTCACAATTCTGGAGAACTGAGGATTTCTTTGAAGAGCTGTATCCTTGAACTGGTCAAAACTGATCCGATTGCAATACTGACATGTTCGTTTTCATGGCTCCAAAACAGCGTGTTACTATTTCTCACCGTTTAGTTTTTGCTTTCGTTATAGAAACCTTAAGTAAGACATAGATATAGTATATACATATAATACACATAACCACACACACACATGCGCATGTGGCCCCTGGTCTGTGCATGGGGTAGAGGCGGCTGCAGCTGCAGCCTTAGCTCTGCCTCTACTCCCCGCCACACTGTGGCTGCTTTGACAGCAGTGCGGCGCCATATGAGTTGCGCTGTGGGGCTGGCCAGGAAGTGAGGCATGTGTGTGGCATGGGGTTGTGTGTGTGTGTGTGTGTGTGTGAGTGTGTGACTTGTGGCTGGGTGTATATGTGGCATGTGGTGTGTGGCTGGAGGGGTGTGTGGGGCTGGGTCTGTGTGGTGTGTGGCACATGGCTGGATGTGTGTATGCTGCGTGGGTGGGTGTGGGCGTGGGCATGTGGCTGGCTGAGTGTGTTTGATGTGTGGGGGGTGCATGGGGCTGGACAAAGAGCGGGCGGTGGGGGTTGTGCATGGCCGGATGCAAAGTAGGGGCAGCGTGGGGGGGTAGGTGGCGATGCTCCATCCGCACTGCTCGCCCATCATTCTTGACAGCCACTTTGCTAGTATGTACATATCCATACACACACGTATATACACATATACTGTCTAATACTTATATAGAGAAATATCAGGACCGTTATCAAAATGTATAATATTATGTTTCATATATATTGATGATAGTCCTGATATTTTTGTAGACTTTTTTCCTTTGTTTTTTTGTTTTTGTTTTTTTTTTTTTGGGGGGGGGGGGAAGGGGAGGTATTGCTAAAAAGTTTTTCTTTTTAATGTGGAAAAAAATCATTTATATCAGTAGGTTTTTATGCTAATATTGCCCAGGAGTCAGCATTTGAAGGAATAGAGCTCCCAATTGTGGAAAAACATTTTATTAGATTTAATACATCACATTTTTTTTGGTTTTGTTTTTTTCTGTGGGGTGTTTTTCTCCTTGATTCTCAGATCTGGGGCACTGAGGAGAAATGAATGTAGTAAGTGCTTTTATTCGGTAAGGTGTAGCAGCACCAGGGTTTTATTGTGCCAAGTGCTGTGTGGACACAGACACAGACACAGACACAGACACACTCTGCTCTGAAGAACATGCAGCCACATGATTAAAAAAATAAGATAGTTGAGGGAAAAAAAAGGATTATGCCCTTTTAACAAATGGGCAACTAAGACTTTGAAATATTACATTATTTTTTCCAGGTCTTACAGGTATCGATGACTGCTGAAAACGGCAGCCAGTTTTTTTCAAATCTTTGTCTGCTTCCCCCCTCTCTCCCTCTCCTTTAAGTCTGAGCCCCATGTAACTGCTGGGACCTGGCTGTTTTGGGTTGGAAGGATTTTTGTTCCCTTTAAGTGGGTGTTGCTGTCATTTTCTTTTCTTGAAGCCCATTTATAGGGCAATGCCATGAGGCTGGAATTTTCTTTAAATCGAATCAAGTCCCAGAAAGATATTTAGTTTCAAACTTGGCTGGTCCACAGCAGTGTTAAAAGCTTAAAAAAAACAAACAAACAAGAAAAATCACTTCTTATTTTGCGTTATCAAATGTTTTGAGCGTTTTGTGGCAGGATGGCTGTATTTGGGATTGTTCTTTGCTTCCTGTGGCAATTTCATGTAGGTGTTTTTTGGTGTGCTTCTCCCCCCCACTTCTTTTTATGTTATTTTATTTTTTGTTGTTGCAATAAGTGGTATGTGAATGACTCAACATGACTATTCCAGTTCTAGTATCTGCTATTTGTGTCAAATATGAAAGAAGAGTCACCTCCCCCCTTCCAAGAAGTATAACTACTCATTCTTTCAGCTATTCGGGGTGGCCAGGAAGCCACATCCGATCCTCCGTGGAAGATCAAGAGCTGGAGGAGGGGAGAGCAAGGCTCTGAACTACCCGGAGTGGCGGTGACCACCCCATCTCCCCCACTGCCACAGCGCTGAGCTGCTTTGGCTTTCCCTGCGGGAAGCATGCCCCAGGGTAAGCAGCACAGCTGCAGCCTCCACCCCAGCATCCCAGTGCCTAAGAGCCACAAGTACTGCGCTAGCAAGCAACATGCAGCTTGGCCATCTCTGAACTATATGGTGCAGCAAAAATAATGCACAGAAACGCTGCACTTAAGTGTCTTTTCTCTTGAGTATATTTTAACAACTTATAATGGCAAGACATTGTGAGTGCCCTCTTCCTGCTGCTTTATCTGTGGCTGGTTAGCATGCTCTTGTTGTGGGGCGATGTGCCTGGTAGCTCTGCAACAGGATTGTTTGTATACTTTGACAAATAGGTTAGGCAAGGACTTGTAGGGTATGGTGTTGTTAGGGAAGATCCCACCTTTAAGCAGGAGGGTTGGACGGGATGATTTCTGGGGGCCCCTTCCAGCCCTAGTTCTCTAGGATTTGTGCAGCACCTGGCACAAGGTTGGAGCACGGCCAGTTTGAGACCCCTTGATTCTTTCGAATTATGGTTAGTAATGCTCAATGTACTCTTATTTTTCATTTACAGCAGCCAAGAGGTGAGGACATATCTTGTAGTACACTTAAAGCAACAAGGTTTCACTCCGAACTCTTTGGAGAAGAAGAGACTTAATGATTAGAGTGTGTCACGTACCTGCTGAAAGCAAGAGATGAAGAGCCTTCCTAGAAAGCACACGCAACACCTCAGCCTGCAACAGGAAAATAAGCAGGGTTACAAGAGTGCTGTTTTCATTTATTTTAAAGAGAGAAGAGAACTCAAAAAGTGGAGCCAAGTGAATTTCAGACCCAACTTTGGATCTGAATCCCTAGATTTTGTTTTAGGTTTGATGCTGCACTGGAAGCACCTTATTTTTCTCTATCTAGTTCTACTATGGCCTTCTTATGAAGTCGTGGCTTCAGGATGACTAAGGTTTTAACAAAACAGCTATATAAAGTGGTGTTTAAAAAAAAAAATCACCATTATTTCAACTGCTGTTATACTGAGATGCCTAAAGAAACACGATTGTATCAAGATGAAGGAGGGCCTGGTTGCACATTAAATTTTAGGTGGCTTCTGGAGCTCTTAACCCTTGGATAGTCCCCATGTTAATACCTGAAAGTAATTCTAAGCACCCTTTAGGTGGCTTGAAAGGATACCTCTCCAGGCAACGTTTCTCTCTACGTTGTGTTATTTAGCTTGAGTCATTCTAACATGTGGCCGCTCCAGGTCCCACGTTGGTGGAAACGTCCCTCTCTCCCCCCCATCCCCAAAGGGGAGCAGGATGGCATCTGTGGCAGCAGGGGCTGGGCAGGTGGTCTCTCCTTACCTGCCCGCTCCCCTGGCACAGCTCCAACAGCCAAAATAAGCTGGGGAAAGGGAGGTGTAGAGATCCAGGAGCAGAGAGGCAGGGGAGAGCCAGCCTGGATCAGCCCACTAATCTCTCTGGACTGGGCCAGCAATTCCCCACCCCAGATCCCCTTTCATCCCATCCCATCCCATCCCTCCCTCCCTCCCTCCCAGTCACAGCTTGCTTGTGGCCTCCAGTGCAGTGCTAGTGACTAGGGGAATCTGCCTGCCTGCCCAGTGCTACTGCTGCTCTCGGGGCTGAGCAGGTGACTACAAGTAAGCCAAGGGGTGAGGGTAAGCCACAAGGACCGGCGGTGGAAGGGAGCCCTGTAGGACTGAGGAAGCTTAAAATAAGAGGGGAGGAAGGATTCTTACCTTTCTGTCCTCAAAGCCCCTGATGGCTTGCACATGCGACTGCTCCAACCTCGAGGTAGCACGAACACCCATCAACAACTGAGCAGCTCAAATGCAGCGTGTAAGATTGTCTTCACATGCATCTTTACGTTCCTGCAGTAATGAGCACATTTCCTCAAGGAACTCCAGGCACTGCAAGGGAAGGAGGGTATTAATACAAATGTTCCTTCTGGAATGATTGCAACTGGTTTGCTTAGGTTCAAGCAACCCATACAATGAATGCTTCCTTGTCCAAAGCTTCTTTCTGCTACCAGCAAAACTGGCTCTAGGAGAGGAGAAGTGCCATGGTGCACTGAAGCATCTATGTTTAGGCGTTACACTGGCAACGGAAGAGGCGGAAGGGAGAGTAGAGGGTGACTTATCATACCGCATTTCTCAGATGATTCATTTAGCCTTATCAAAGGCCATTTGTTTGCATGAGTAATGAATCTTATTCATACAGCTCTTTTCATTTGAATTTTTTTTTAAGTACCCTGAACACCTTAGGAGACAACAATCAAGGAATTATGTACCAGTAAAATGCACTGCTCTCTCAGAAGAAAGGAGGAGACCACCATGGCCAAAACTAGAATAACTCAGAGTAGGATGTGCAGTATAGCTTAATCTAACTCTACAAGGGTGTGAGCAATTGTTTGTTCAATTTACAATCAAACAAAGGAAGGAAACCAAACCAAAACCACGCTTTTAAGGGCTTTCCAGAAACCCAGCCCCCAAGCACCCCAGTCCAGGATCAGTGCAGTTCCCTGATCCATAGGTTTCAGGGTCAGCAGAGAAAACTGAGCTCCCTCAGTCACTTGGGTCACAGCAAACAGAAGCTATAGACTCTATTCCTCAAGCACACAAAGCACCACCACATCAGAGACCTTGCTTGTATAAGTCTAGCACTTTCCTCAACTTATTTGACTTTCCAGATACTCCAAACTCGTGATGCCCTCTTCTTTTGCTTTTTATGTACTTTAGGCTGGTTTCCTGGGAGGCTAATGAACTCCAGCTGCTTTTGGTTCCTGCACATTAATTCTTAATTCTCTCTGAAAAGAGCCATAGGCCTTTTGGAAATAGGCTCCTGATGAGTAGCATAGGTCAGACAATTTTCATCAAAACAGTTTTGTTGGGAAATGCAGTTTCAATAGAATCAAAACTGTCACACTTTCAAAGGAATTCCCTGTGAAAACAGATTTTCCCAAAATGAAAAAGGAATGATTTTAGAACATTCTTGCTTTGATTTTTTTTTTGTTTAGTTTGTTTTCATTTATATCAGTTATTTAAAAAAAATATATTATTTCATAGCATGTCTATTAGTGCCTAATATATACACTGTATTGTAATATAGGTGATATTATATATTGGCATGTGGCATCAATAACAACTGTACATATACTGTATCATATTATTATATAATAGGAGAGCTGAAATAGTCCATTTTATATTATGTTATTGCTTAACTCATTTAAGGACAGCTGCTACTTAGTACTGATTGAAACATCTTATTTTCTAAATCAAAGAATATTTTGCTTCTATCATACTGAAACAGTTTGACACTTTGAACAAGAGAAGGAGATAAGCACTTTGCATAGTAATTAGAGGAACAGCTGGTTTCAATATCCTGGGTAAAATATTCTAGGCTAACAGAGGCACATAGGAAACAGCTGCTCCTCTAATTTGTACGCTAAGGACTAGACCTAGTAAGGACTTATTTAGGTGTTACAATATCTAAGCTTTAGATATTTGACTCCCCAAGAGGAATCCAGAATCATCAATCAACTTTGGCTTCCCATAGGGAAAATTAGATGCCTATAATTTGGATCCTGAAGAGCATTACTAGGCTATGAGCTAGGCAAGACCAAAAGCAGCTTCCATTCTTCTTTTTAAAGCTGGCCCATTGGACAACCAAGAGGGCTGCAGTGTCTTAGTAAAAGAGATTGCCCCAGAAGGGATGAGGCCATGGAGTCCTGGCTCCAATCATGTTTCTATACATCATAATCAATAACTAGAGAGCAATGGGATAGTTCTAACCCAATATGGCTGTGGCCAGAAACAAGCCTCCCCCTCTCTTCCAAGGCAGCATCTGTCTCACTGGGTGTGTCTACACGAGACAAGCTACTGAGCAGTAGTATCTGAAAAAAAACACGCGGGGACACTACCGCATACTCAGTAATGCACAGCCTGCTGCTCATGACTCGGTGGCTGCATATACATGCTCTTCCTGGCTTATTTGCCTGTTTCTGCAAACCTTGCTTCCTTGGCATCCTGGTAACAACCTTCAAGACGAGTGGGAGGGTGCTCTTGACCTTACCTAAGGCAATAGGCTAGGAAGTAAGAAACGGAGATTGTACCCCCTCTGGATAACGGGGATGTGGGGGCTGCGGGTATGATAAAAAAGGGGGCTTAGGATGCAGATCACCCACTCCCTGGGCAGGCTTCTTATCCCTGGACTCCTTCGTTGTGTTTCTGCCTTCCATAGTGTGATGCATTTTGCCCAGAGAGTAAGAGGCTGGAGGAGATCCTTCCTGAGCCTGATTTGTGCAAGGGGTAATAGGATCTACAGCTCACCAAAGTGACCCACCTGGCTACATTTCACACTTACCACCCCTGAAAGAAGAATTGTCTTTGGGTCCAAGTAGCTTAAATATCTTGCCTCCCCACCTCCCCACTTACCTTTTTGAGGGTCTTTAAGAAATTCCTGCCACCCCTTTTATCCAGGCAGTCAGTTACTGCAACTCTCTCTGAGCTTTGTGGGTATTTTTTGTTTTGTTTTGTTTTGTTTTTCGGGTGGGAAGCTTAAATGGCTCCTTTAAATAAATTATCAGATCTGTGCAAGAAGAAGTTAGTCACAGTGGAGAAAACCTTTGCTTCTGCTCATCTCTGTTAGACCAATGAGAAAATGATTCTTACCTCAGCCTCCCTCTCTGGAGTAGTGACACAACGTAGGAACTAACAATGTGAAAAAGCTGTAAACTGCAGCAGTAACTTCCTCCCACACACCTCATTAGGCCTTTAACACATTTTCCTTTGCCTTTCCCCAATGCTGCTAAGTAGCACAACTGTGAAGCTGCCCTTTAGCATTATAATTGGAAGCACTCGATGGTTATTGTACTCTGTAATTTGGTAATTACATGGTCTGCCACTCTCTGGACACTGGCCTGTCTGGTCATCTCAAGCTTTGCGTATACCCAAGGATTGCTGATTGTTCAGAAAACCTGAGTAACCCTCATTCCTGTTTCTCCCTTCAAGAAAGCCCTGTCAAATACCTTTAGCCTTATGGTTTCTCATTTGGTTTTTGAAAGGAGGAAATGTGACTTGTTCAGGGGAATACAACCTGCGTGTGGATATTAAATCCCTGCTTGAATGCAGAAGGTCTTTTTTCTCACCCCAATTTTACATTGTTGTAACTTTACTGACAGGAGTGTAATCACTTCTGATTATAGCATGGTAGCTGCAGAGAATCAGACTTCTCCATATGATCTGACATAGGAAGAAAGGTTTATCCAAGCCTGAGAGAGCCATCAGGCTTACACAGTCAAGACATGCAAGGGAGCAGGGTGGCCAGTTTTGACTCCCAAGCCTTGGCAACCAGATACCCATTTACCCCTAGGCTGCTTGGAAATACCTTTTCACATGAGTCCATGGGTTTTTTGGGTGTTTTTTGCAATTTCTCAGTTGGTCTAAGAAAAGGTATTTTCTCTGAACCAAGAGATTTTTGTATTTCTTTTTGTCTCAGAACAACATGGCTACCAAATACATCCCTGACTAGGGCTTGAACACTTGCCTCTAGAGTAGCAGGATACCATACCCACCCTACCACTACATGTGGTAAACTAACCTCTATTGGGTTAAATGGGAACTTTGAGGAAGCTTTTCAAAGGGACTTATCAGAGATAGATGCCAACTTCCATTGAGTTGCAAAGGAATTTGGGTGCCTAGTTGCTTCTTAAGCCTTTGAAAATGTCTATCCTATGTCTGATTATTTTTAACACCACCAAATTCAGGCTGTTTTTTTTCCCATTATTTCACAAAATGTATTCCTGTTATGTATTTCTGTCCCTCCCTCTCTTTTTTTTAATTAAGGTGATCTCATGACTACAGCAAAGAATTTGTAGTCATTAATCCTGGGTACTCCAGTCAGCCCAGTGGCATGAGCTTTAGCCACTGCAGAACCAGGAATAGAACCCATGTATATTAAGTTTCAGTCCAGTGATCAACACTTTCCTAGTTCACAGGTTATGTGAGATGTAACTGTTAGTGACCTGAGATGGCAGGTGAAGGATAGTTCGAAACACAAACACAGAAGTCAACAAATACAGTTTGGTCATTACAGAGATGCCAGTAAGAAGTAACTCTGCAGGAGGTATAACACGGACATGGAACAAAGGAAAAGGTAGGATGAACATCAGAGAAAAATTGGAGTCTCGCTCTAGGAAAGGGGTGTTGGACAAGAGTGCACACATAACTAATGCTATGGAGAAGATGAACAAAGAGGTTGTTGGCTTAATATAAGAGCAAGGAGATATTTGGTGAAAGTAAGCAACAAATCTGAAATGGATAAATGGATATATATTTAATGCAACGTATAATTAACCTGTGACACTCATTGCTATGGGATACTCTTCAGGAGAAAAGCCTGGTAGATTTCTGAAAAGGATTAACCATTTGTATGGATAATAAAAACCTCCATGATTTAATTTACTTAGATGGGGCAATGTTTTTTATGAGGGATGGTGAAGCACTGACGGAGGTGTAGGAAAAAAAAATTGCCAATGAGATAGTTATTCTTTAATTGTCCTCTCTGGAGTTCCTGTACCACCTGGTCTGGGCACTTAGAGATCAGCGAACGAATAGGAAAGATCACTGAACTGGCAATGCAGCTATGTCTATTTTTTTTTTAATGTACATTGAGAATTTGTTATAAGGTGAGGAAAAAAAATTAATCTAGGAGAGTGGGCGCTACAGGCTCAGAATTTGCAGAGCAGGTTTTTACTCTTCCTGACTTGAGGCAGATTAGGATAATCTTTATTTGCCACTGTAATCTGAATCTAAGCTTCTAGGATGACCCATTTGATGAGCGCATTGTCCTCTAGGGTGGTATCTGTCCACTAAGAAACCTGCAAGGTGCTTTTTCAAGATGCTAACTTAACTTTGAAATAATGTAAGTATTGGAGTTTGGGCTACTGACGGGTAGGACTTCCCTACTGTCACCACAATCTTATAATATTATTATTTGTATTGTGGTGACATCCAGAAGCACTAGTCCTAGCTCAAAATCCTATTGTTCTAGGTGCTGTACCAAACCAAAAGCCCTTGCATTTAAGAGCTTGTGTGCTGCCTGCTCCTAACATGAAAACCCAATACGATCAGGGAATCCGAGGTATGGCAAAGCTTGAGAAATTCATACGTGCCTTGACCATTAAATTAGTCCCACAGCTATGAAGCAGAGTTCCTGCCCCTTTTAACCTACTCAGCATCAAGGTTAATAGTTTCAGTAAGGTCTTGCCATACCCAAGTGATGCCATCAGAAAGGCTATCAGGCCCATGACAATGTGTGCAGCTCTGCAGAGGGGTACTGGAAGTAATATTAATACTGTAGACATGACTAAAAAGGCTGAGCCCAATTACTTAGGGGTTCTCTCAGATGACTGAAACAAAGCCAGCTTTGGCTCCCATTCAGCAGTCTGGGAACCTAAATTGTATTGCCTGTATACTCATGATGAGGCAATTTTTTAGCCCTTGCAAGGACTGAATCTAAGGGTGCAAAATAAACAGGACTTTATAGAGAAGGAGAAAGGAGAGTACAATATAAACTTGGGAAAGCCAAATGAATAGGTTTGCATCAGTAAGTGAGATCACAGACTCCTAGAAAATGAGGGTTGAAGGGACCTCGGGAGGTCACATCTAGTTCAACCCCTGCTCAAAGCAGGACTAGCCCCAACTACATCATCCCAGCCAAGCCTTTGTCTACCCAGGTCTTGAAAACTTCAAAGGATGGAGAGTCCACAACCACCTGGGTAACCTGTTCCAGTGCTTTACTTCTCTCAGTGAGAAAATTCTTCCTAATATCTAACCTAAACTTCCCTTGTTGCAACTCGAGCCCATTGCTCCTTGTCCAGTCATCCACCACCAGTGAGAACAGTCCAGCTCCATCCTCCTTAGAACAACGCTTCAGGGAGTTGAAGGCTGCTATTAAACCCCCTCTCAGTCTTCTCTTCTCTGGAGAGAACTAAATAAGCCCAGTTCCCTCGGCCTCTCTTCACAAGTCATGTCCCCCACCAGCCCCCTGACCATTTTTGTTGCCTTCTGGTGGACTCTCTCCAATTTGCCCACCCAGTCGGGGCCCCAAACTGGACACAGTTTTGTTCCTTGGGTGGGCTAGGTTTGAACTGACCTGCAGCAGCAAATGGAGAACGTGTTAGAGGTTTCACTGAGACCAATCACTTAAGCTGCCAGAGGGGAAAGCAGGTATCTTGAGCAGCCCCATCTGGAACAAACAGCTTGGCTTCAGTCTGCAGCCAGTGTCTATGTGACGGGAAACTTGCTTCCACATAAAAAATAAAAATGCACCACTTTATAGTTGAGTTGAATCAGCAATGAAATCAGCTCTTTGCAGGTCTGTGGTACCTTTCCTCTGAGGATCTCAGAGCACTTTGTATGCATCAGGTCACTGAGTCTCCTAACATCTTTTGCTGGAAAGCTAAATTAAAAAAAAGACAGAGCTAGATTCCCACTCCTTCATCCCTTTTGTAATTCTTTGGTGTCACAGGTTGGACTTCAGTCTACCTTAAGACTGAATCTCTGGATTCCCTATGTGCTGGGGAGCTCTGAGCTGGCACAGAAAGCGATGGCAAAGCTCAAAGTTGTGTTGAGTGTTACGAGTCCACCTTCCCCCATTCATTAGTCAAGAATTTTCAAAGTAGTTATGATACGATACCTTTATTGAGGGGACAAGGTATAGTAGGATATTGGTCAGTGTTTTTAGTCCAGCATAGGATACAATGAGTTTGGCTCAGAATCCACTGGGAGGTCTGGCACACAGATACCAAGCAAGTTTGTCCTATCAGTTGTTCTTCCGAATCCTCAAATTCACCCTAACACTGGCCCTTTTATGTAACTAGCACTGGTTGTTTTATAACTGCGTACACAGGGTCACATCCGTGGTCACCATAATTGAGCTCTCTGCCTAGCAACATTAATTTTAGTAACTCTTTAACACAGAACAACTACTCATAACTAGCGTAAGCAGTGACAAGGTCTGCCTTTCCAAGAACCTGGTAATTTTCCATTCATTCCCTTCCTGAGAGTGCCTCCCTTTAGCGCTACAGGCATCTCTATTGGGCATGACTCATTCAGGGCCCTTGGCCCTGTGATATGGCATGGACTAAGGGAAGATAGATACCCTCTGGCTATCCGGCTACCCATCCTCTCACAAGTTAGAGCAGCCTCGCTACTATTTGGGTTACTCCGGTGTGCCCACGGAGCTGATTTAGCATGTGG
>NW_005843158.1:205818-207829 GCF_000455745.1 Alligator sinensis | reverse complement strand
GGAAAGAGCAGAAGGGCTAAAGAGGCAATAAGATCACTTTTATCATCTCTCCCCAGCTGGGTTGTGTGCTGTTCTGGTGTCCCTGGGGATCTGAGCCCAGAGACAATGACTAGCTAAAGATTACATGTTGGGTTAGGACAAAGCTGTGCTTTGAACCCAGAAGTTTTGAGTCCCAGTCTTCTGCCCTAGTCACTAAATTTCTCTCGTATAGGGAAGTAGCTTAATTGGCTCTTCTGGTATTACTGACTGATATAATGTAGCCGAGGCATCCCACAGCAAGGTGGATACCCACGTTGTCATGCATCCATCTGTTTTACAGCTAAGTGCCTTAGCAATCTGACACATCTCCCTTTACTTCTGTTTGGTGCCTTTCCGCGCCCTTCCACTTTTCATCTCCAACTTCCAGCCGCATTGTTTACTGTGCTACCGGTGCCAAATAGGATTAAACCTGATAAAGAGAAGCAGATGCATTACATCTGGCAGAAAGCAAAAGATCAGCGTTTGGCACAAGGGTTTATTGTTTGTGACAAGGCTTTGGAATGTAATTAATTTTGTAAACCCATGCCAACGAACGCCATTCAAACTCACCAGATGTGCCAGGGAGGGAGATGCCAGCTCTTTTTCCAAGAGGACGGCTTGATGCCTGCTGACTCTCATTTGTGCAGCTCCAGGGGTGTCGAACAAAATAATGTCTCTTTGGATGTCAGCGAATAATGGGCCATTCTCCCAGCAGAATTATTGCATATGCAATGACAAAAGGCAGCTTTTTTTTTTTTTTAATTTTGCCTCTTTGTCTCTTCCTTGAATTTTGTGTGAAAGCAGCACTGGTCTGAACTCACATACACGTGTGCAATAAAGAGCACGTGCAGCCTCATAAATAATTCTTTGTGCAGAGGGGGAAGCATGAGATAAAATGCAATTTCCTTGTAACGCGTCTTTGTGTCCAATTTTTGCTCGCTGGGAAAACTTCTCCAGACATGCCACTCACTTCAGGCTAGAAGAAGCAGTGATTCTCCCAGAAAACTTCAGTGCCACACAGACAAAGCAAGGCAAGGCCCAATCTCCAACCCCCAGCAGCTGTTACTGTTTCCTTTCCTGGGGAGTTAAAAGTTTTTGAAAAGCCAATAGTGTAGGTGAGAGGTTTTAATGGGATGCAGCAGTTCATTTTTGCCATGCGGGGGCTGCCAACATCAAAAGCCTGTCTCTCATACTCAGTTTTCACTCGGACTGAAAAGCTGCCCAAGCAAAAGGTTATGTTTGAGGTGGGGAAAGCCATCCAAAAATCCAGAGTTGCTTAATGATGCATTAGTGAATCAAGCTTCCATCATGTCTGGATGTTATTTCCAAATAAGCTCAATATTAGGGAGTTAGCATCACCTTTACAATGCAGCTGACTCTATGGGCCTGCCAAGACCCTGCCTGAAGTACTTTTCTCTTCATTGCACTCCTGTACATCAAATCTGAACTTCTGCCCGTGGGATATTTGTCGTTAGTTAAGCTACAGAAGTGGAATATAGAGCAAAGCTCCCATCGGACACTGGGTACCCTGCTTGTTTTCATAGCAGTTGTACCAGCTTTGCTCTTGAACAGCCACTCCTCCCAAGGGTGGTACTAGCAGTAGATCCTAGTCCTTCCTTTGGCCTTTCATTGGAAAGAGCTGGAAGGACAGAGAAAAGACCAACTGAATCCATCTTGTTGAATCCTTTGGTAGTCTCAAATGAAGCTGTGAATGGACAGGTACTGTGATGATGATCTGAAGGCTGAAGGCTATCCATAGCCATGAGAATGGGACAGGACCACCCCATGCTTTGGACCCTCTTCCATTTGAGTTTGCAGTAGCTGTAATGTAGCCCGTTTTCATTCCCCCACCAGGCTCAACCTTCCCTATTCCATAAGCCGTTGATTTCCTACTCCTTTATCCAGCATGAAAGTGCCTCAGTTGCCCCATCCAGCATGAAAGTGCCTCAATTGATTTTCATCTTTGGCCCTCTTCTTTCCCTCTCCACTCTTT
>NW_005843158.1:189203-205770 GCF_000455745.1 Alligator sinensis | reverse complement strand
ACTCTTTCCTTGTAACCAAAAACAGTGCTAAGACCTCAACTGGTCCCCAAATCTTCCATTCCTCATAAATTCCTCTTCTTTTTCATCTCTTGTTACCCTAAGAATCATTTTTATACTACTGCCATCTACAGGAAAGCAAGAGCCAGAAAAATGGAAAGCAAGATCCACAAAAAGATATAAGCACCTGACTCCCACTTGAGCCACCTAAGTCCAAAACGAGGGTCCCTAAAATCCTGCCCACCTGCTTCCTCACTCTCAAAGCTGAAGAACTCAAGAATATCTGAATTCTCCATCACTGAAATTACCAAGGTATATTCAGAAGCACCTCAATCATGATAGTGCTGAGTAGCCAAACACATAGCTCATACCTAAGTCCCCTTGGGATCCATGTCACCTGAGAAGGGTGATCCAGTAGATGTGCTCAGGGTATAGCTGATGGATGAGGGTCCTTACAAAATGCAACCACAGAAGAGGATCATGGCAATGCCTTCCGTGCCCTTTATCCAATAGGTCAGGACTTGGCACGCTCACTCAGGCAATGATGTTGAACACTTAGTTCAATTCCCTCCTCTGGCTCAAGGGAATCAAACCCACATCTTCCACTTTCCTGGGGGCTGCTCTAACAGTGTGGGTATGTCTGAAGCCATCTCACTTTGCATGGCATACTTCATTATTCATGGGGAGAAAGAGCATGATTCTGCCGCCTAATGGCTAGTGTACTCATCAGTGATGGCAGTGTCCTTGGTTCCTGTCCCTGGTCCACTTATTTTCATTTAAATAGGGAGGGTTTTTTAAGGATACTGTGAATGATATTTAACCAGGACTGAAAAGAAGAAAGGGACTGCAGACAATACTACCTATTAGCATAAATCTCACACAATTTGAGAAGGCGATTTTATACATTGTCCCAACCTTGCAGGAGACACGAGCTCTTTAACAGTGAATACTTTTGTGTTTGTGCACAATGGTTTTAAGAAATGACGTATGCTTTTTGTCTTGCATTAAACATGAGCTCTGCAGAAGTGATCGTGCTAATGATGTGCAGTTCCCAATTTTCCTCTCGCCCTGTACAGACACCCTCCCGCACAGTGCACAGCTCCCTCCGCCTACCAGCCGAGACCTGGCAGCTCTGCATTCTACAAGACACGTTTTCCCCTAGACTAATTTTCAGAGAGGGTTTATCAGTTTTAATTAAAATGCTACCATCTCTCTTGGTGCTTGCAGCTTGGAGTATATTTAAGCAGAGAACATAACTTGCCCTCTGCAGCATGGAAATTTGAAATATTTTTTTGGATGCACTTTGATTGTGGTGGTGGTAAAATTGAGTCTTATATGATTTAGGCTCCATCATTCTTCTCTTTATTATGACCCACTCCTGCAGATACTTCTTTACTTGAATTGCTATAAGGCAGGCAAGAAATCCCACTGAAGAACCTGGATCAAGTAGTACATATGAAAAGAGCTGAAAATAGAGAAACTTTTCCCCCCCTCCTGTTAAGATTTTTTTTCTTTTAATTATGCAATAGGATGTTCTTACTCTGAGTAAAAATGACTTACATGAATCAGGGTTAAACTAGTCATCCCTTAAATTATCTGTCATTTGGAGTAAAGATCTTTGTGCATCTTCCAAGTGCCTAGCATATATTTGGATATAGGTTGTAGCCGTGTTGGTCTAAGGACATAGGCAGACAAGGTTCTTTGGGTAAATCTGATATCTTTTATTAGACCAACTCAAATAGCTGGACTATATTTGGGTTTAAATAATGCAATTTAATAAGCATTAATATTAGGCAGACTTAATTATCTATTTCACTCACTTATTTAAGAAAGATGGGTCTAATTCTTACTCTCAGAGTATAACATGAGGTTTTTGTCACTAATTTCAGTGGAAAAAGGTTGTGAACATATAGGCAATAGAGAAACTAGACCACTGGAAGGTTGTGGGAGGGGTGCAGTTCAGTAATCAGTTGACACCCTGCAAATTGCCTGAAAGCAGAGGAGTGAACATCCTGACGGGATCCCATGGACCGACAGGATGAAAGGTCTGGAGAATTTAGAAATCCATAGATTCATTCTGTATTTTTATATTTCTTCAAGCTGGTTGTAAATTTTGACTAACTGATTTACCAGAGAAGACATACCAAGCTCTTAAATAGCTTCACACATCTTTAATCTTTACCATTGTGGTTTTAAAAGTAAACTACAGAGAACTTCACTTGTTTTCCTTAGGTAATACTCCATGATGAACAAAAAGTGGGTTATTACATGCATGACAAGGCAGAGGACAGAGGGACCTTCCTCCCATCCCCTGCCCCTGTGCAAGGGGTTGGCAGAATCTGGTTGGGGAGCATAGTACTCCTCCATCCTAGTGCCTCAGTCAAGGGCAGATCCTGGGAGTGGGTAGGAGGTGCACTGGCGCACTTGAACCTTGCTTTAATTTCTGGCCCACCCACATTTTAAAACTAATTGACCTCATGACTCATTAAAACTAAGGAAATGTTACTCCCACTGTACTCAGCACTGGTGAGACTGCAGTTGGAGTAGTGCATCCAGTTCTGGGCACCGCACTTCAATAAGGATGTGGAAAAACTTGAGAGGGTCCAAAGCAGAGCCACCCATATGATCAGGGACTTGCAAGGCAAGCCATACGAGGAAAGGCTGGGGGACCTGGGCCTCTTTAGCCTAAAGAAGAGGAGGTTGAGAGGGGACTTGATAGCAGCTTACTGCTATATCAGCAAAGTGCATCAGGAGCTTGGTGGACAACTGTTCACTAGGGCACCCCTGGGGAAGACCAGGACCGATGGATACAAACTCCTGGAAAGTCGCTTCAGCCTTAATACCAGGAAAAACTCCTTCACTGTCAGGATGTCCACACCGTGGAATAAACTCCCTCCAAAGGTGCTGCAGTTGCCTACCCTGGCGGTTTTCAAGAGGAGATTGTACAGTCACCTCCCTGGGGTCACCGAACCCCAGTTGTCTTCCTGCCTAGAGCAGGGAGGCTGGACCCGATGATCTGCAAGGTCCCTTCCAGCCCCGTACAATCTATGAATCTATGAATCATCTACCCAATCTTTTCTTCTAAACTCTTCACCCCACAGACGTTAACAACCCTCTCTTCCTTTTGATGTTTTTGATGCTCCACCACTCAAGATATCCTTTGTTCTGTGATTCTGCTATCTGTTAGCTGTTCCTAGTAATGAAACTCCTATTTCATAGCCCTGTAGATTGTTTTTAACTCATTTCAATGAAGTTATATGTAATTTTTTTCCCTCAATCTTAAACTGAATAACACAGCCCTAGTCCCTTGAATATTAACAAAGCTTCTAGTTTATTTTTAACTGGAGAAAAATATGTTTTGTTTTTATGTGGGATGATGTCCCTCACTCTTTGCACCCTCTTTTTCAAAATTATAGGTCTGTCCATGCTAGTAGATGCCAACTATCCAAAGAGGCTTTGATAATGGCTTCCCCCTTAGAAGCACAAAAGTCTAGAACCATCGTTCTCAACCTTTTCAGAGCAGACTTATCAGTTTTAATTAAAACTGTTGCCATTTCTCTTGGTGCTTGCAGCTTAGAGTACATTTAGACAATACAAAAGCATCCCTCCACAACTGTGTTGAATATGGTGGTATCCCCAGTTGAGAACCACTGCTGTGCTTATCTTACCTCAGTGGTGCTCAGCTGGGTGTTGCTGCTGCCAGGTAAAACTCTCCTGTGCACCTAGTGTATAGCCAGCTCGGGAAGGGCTGTGATATGTACATGCGTGCCCCTTCTGCATGGGCATTCTCTGATAATCCTGACATAGACAGGAGAGCCAGCTCATCATGCCATCCTTCCCAGTCCTATTCTGCACGGCATCTCCCAGAAACAGGCACCGCACAAGACCAGTGAAACCGTCTCGCACACCGCTGTTTCTAGGAGAAGCATTGAGGGGTGCCAGCTGGGAAAGGGCTATAGCATGAGCCAGCTCTTCTGCTTACCTGAAGTTTATCAGAGAATGGTAATGCAGGAGAAATCCACGTGTGATGCAGCTCTGCTCACGGGGCAGTTTTACTTGGCCATTACCACCATCACAGAAGTGCCTGTCATGGCACCGCTGGAAGGGTCTCGTGGTACTCTGGAGAGCTACAGCTTCCCTAGGACCACTGGTCTAGCATGATGGAAAGCCCTCTATTTATTCAGACAGATGAGGCCTGAATGGACTTGGAGACACATTGTGAACCTTTGGTTTGTTTCAGAAAATGAGGGGCAGGGGTCCTGATATCTGCATCGCAATGTGGCCTCCTGAAAGTTAAGTATCCAAAATTCATTTTAAACTAAAGAACGAGTGCTCTTTATGACTGGGTCCAAAACTAATGTGTCTAAACTGTCCAGTAATTTGGATATGCTATTTACAGGATTATTAAAGTGGTAAACATTAACCATTAAAGACAAGGGGCCCATTGCAGAAGGTGTTATGTGCACATAATACTGTACTTGGAATTATTTACAATGCAAGAGCTCTATCATAGTCTAACTTAAGATAACACTGATATCAATGGTCTAGAATCAGCCCTTTACTAGACAGGACTAGCAGGGTACACAGGCACAGAAAGGTGAAGTGACTTGCCGATGGTCATACCACCAAGCTGTTTCACCTTCTAGGCCACTAATCGCTGAGTCTTGCTGCCTCTGCGTGGCTAGAAGTTTTACCAGTCAACAGTCATTGCAATAGTTGAGGAAAAGCGTTTGAAGCATGTTATTTCTTTCTTGCAAAAATAGGAGAGGAAAGGGAAAAAAACAAACAAACCACACCCACAACCCTCACCTTCCAGCTAATCTTTACAATGCCATTTTAGCATTTTATAGTGTATAAACAACACCTTGATGTTATTGCTGTGCCAGAAGGCTGATTATGACAGAAAGCAATAACAGACCACACATGTGCCAAAGTCCAACTGCTACTTCAATCTCAGTTTTTATAGAAGGACACATTTTCACATTCTTCTTTATTGACTCCCCCTGTCTCCCCTCTCCCTCCCTGTGCCGTTAAAGAAATGCCAACATAAAACTGGCTAAAAATAAAGCCAGTTGGGGCATATTTTGTATGTTATTGTAGGATAAATAAAGCTGTCTACAGAAAGTACGCTATTAACCATGAATCATGGGGAAGCATGGCTCTCACTTGACTAGTGTTGGAAGGTATAAAACATTCTTTAAAAAACAACAACTCTAACCCTATTTTAGGAAGTACATATAGGATTTTATTTTCTGGTGCTTCCAGAAAAATAATAAACACAATATAAAAGAGAATTGATGGTAGAATGTAGGTTTAGAGTTTGCAAAAAAGATCTTAAAAAACAACAACTTTTTTATAGACTGCTTCCAGAGTCCCCATCTGTCTCTGCTTCTCACTGCTGTCTTCTCTTTCTACATTCTTATTAATATAGCCCCAGTCCTGGAACTGGATCTATGCCTCCAGATTCCTAATCTGTGACAATGAGGATGCACAAAGGAGCAAAGCTTTTCATGGATGGAATTACAGAAATGGGAAAATGGGATTACTAAGTATGCAAAAAGGCAAATGCATGGGGGCTGTACATGGCAGGGAACATTTTTCAGACAGAAAATGTAGTACTCATTTCTTCAAAACAAATAAGCCAACATTTGCAAAACAGAATGTCTATAAACCATAGGAGCTGGAAACTAAAAGTTGAGCCTATGGGTTTCATTTAAACAAAGTACAGAAGCAACCACTCCTTATCTAGCCAAACTTAGCCAGATGCTTATATTCTGAATTGAAGTGCTGGATCAGATCCCTAGGTTTTATCTTAAGAAAAAGCCCGATAATAGAGGCCTTGATAAAAGTATATGATCTCATGACTAGTTGAAAGAAGGAGCGTCATAGGACATGAGACTCTTTTAACAGACCTTCACTCAGCCGCATGTGCAGTTCATTATCTGCACACAGGTGATGGACTTGGTTTCTTTTCATCATACTTGCACCACTGTTGCATGGAAAGCGGTTGACATTATACGCAAGGCACCCTAAAATTATTTTGGAGCGTGCACATAGGCAAGGGAAAGTGGAGTTCATGTGTTCATATACTAACCTCAGTACACAATACACAAAAGTTAAAACACACACACACACATACAGCACATACACCACATACCCCCCTCCCCCCCATCTTCTGAGATGCAGAAACAGTGTTGTGAGATAACCGAATGTGCCCAGCTGCCATGTGGATGATCTTGCCCCTTTCCCCAAGCTTCTGGTGCTGCCCAAAGTCTGAGACAGGGGAAAGGGACAGAGGGACTTTGAATGTGAGCCCTTGTTATATTCATCTTCATGGTGAAGAAGTGAGACCTACTAGCTTCCTCTTAAAAACAGCTTGTATTTAATGCTTGTCCATTGATTGGGAAGGCTAACTTAGACACTGGTTTGTGGCCATTGGATACATGCTTCCTTTTTTCTGGGTTATCCCCCTTCCTCCCCATTTAATTCAGGATGCTTCAATGAAAGCAAGATCAGCGAGCTCTTTTTTTTTTTTTCGTTAAAAGTCCTTCTCCTCCTTCTATCTATTCTCTTGTATTGTTTATCACTTCCTGTCCTAACCCGCTGCAGAAAGTTGCAGTACGTTGTGACATTCCACCTTGAAGATGGATACATTTTCTGTGGTAACAGGATATCCTCTGTTTCCGATGTGTTTTGGGATCCCGCCGAATGAAAGATTCCATACGCATTTCTGATATTTAAGACAATTATAATATTTTTCTCATTAAATGATGATGTGCAGCCATTATTTTATTATTACATAAAGATACAGAGCAAGAATTGCTGCCAAATTGATTTTTCGTTCTGAAATGTTTCATGAGGCTTCACCACAACTCTTTAACAGACTTTGATTTTGGTACTTAGGATGTAGGGTTTTATTGCATTTTCTATAGCAAGTAGTGCTTGTTTCAAAGGTTATTGTTGTTGAAATGTATTACTCAAATTTTCATGACAGGCATCCCAATGTGTATGAATGATTAGAGAGATGAGGAGCTAGTGAAATATCTATGCTTCTAAAGTACTCACAATTACTATAAAACACAGTAATCATGTTTTTAAAGGAAAATTGCAGAGATTAGATAGACTATAGTACCTTAGCTCTCTGAATAAATATTTACTGTGGCATTCAATCCATGCACTATGTGTACTGTAACAAAGGTTGCTATAGAGTTTCAAATATAACCCCATTTTACTTATTTATTCAGAACCTTCCAAAATAATCTTCTTTTGGGCTTAGAAGTCCCTGATTAGTTGATGCCTCATATAATCATTTATATACATAAAAAGTATATAGAAAGGATGAAGAGATGCTGAAAAACTTCCATTCATATGGTAGTAACATTTTTAGCTTATACAAGTTTTACAAAACCTGGTGTTCTTTGCTGAAATCCCCAATTCCTTGAGTGAGTGACTTTATGAGAATCTTGGCTCAAGAAAAAGTAAGTCTTTAATGCCTGAGGTTACGGAGAAAAGCAATAAAGTATCATTCACAAAGGCTACAACACCAGGGAACAAATAGGAAGAGCCCAAATAAATAAGAAAATAAACCCAAGCTCTCCTGAGTTTTAAGCCCCACTCATAATTTGGAACACGTAGGGTTGTTAATATTGCATTATATATAGGAATAAGTAACATCATATGGTGAAACAGAATATAGAAATTAGGGCATCATTGCCATGGCTGTTGACAAACCTTATTTGGAAATGCTACAACGTGTCTAAGGGAGTATGGAGTATACACCGGTGCACAGCCCCTGGATGAAGCGCAACAAAAGCACCACAAAGGGGTGCTCTTCAGCCAAGGGAAAATAGGACTATTCCTTAGCTTGTCACATGCCAAAGGAGTGTGTCAGGCCTCTGACAGATGTTACATTCATGGTGTGATGGGATCTGGTGCATGAGCCCAGCAAGCATGCTTCTTGACATGTCACATATCACAGCTCCCCCTGCACCAACAAATAGCAAGTTTGGGTCCTTGCATTAGCTCAACTGGGAGCTCCAATCAGCTGACTGGGGCTTCCAGCTGGTGGAATACAAGAGAGCCCTTGGGTCTGATACACTCCCATGTCTGGGAGCCCAGAGCAGATGGTGACTGCTCCCAGCTAGGGGGCCACATCGGAGCCAAAGGACCCATGCATTCCCTCAGCTGGGAACCCTGCATCGGTTGACCAGTGCTCCCAGGCAGTCAAGGCGGTCCCAGCATATCAGAGTCAAGGAGTCCATGAGCCCCCCAGGTGGGAGCCCCCAGTTCGCTGACCAGCTCTCCCAGACTCTGGAGCACATAGGAATCTTGAAGGGCTCCGGAGGCGCGGAGCACTGGCCACTCATTCTATTAATGTCCTGATAGAAACCAACCACAAAGTTATTACACATATTTTGCGTAATAACTTCGTGGCTTAGTCCTCATTTTATCATGCCATTAATTGAATGAGCTTATGGCCAGGTCCCTACTTAATGTGATTAACCAGTTAACCAGACAGGCTCACTGACAAGTTTCTTGATCAGCTGTTGCCACCAAGGAATAGCTAATCCAGGCTTCCCGTAAGCCACCTACAGTTGAACACGGCCTGATCAGTTGTTGTTCTTGCTGTAGCTTCATCAGCCATTTCTACTGGGTGACAGCAGTCAATGGGGGTGCCTGTAAAGGCCTGTGCAATGGCAGATTGGGTGGCAGAGACTTCCACATTATCCCGATAGCTTGCTGGATGTGCAGGCTAGGAGGGAGTCAGCTGCTCTTCCTCCAACCCTCCCCTTTGGGGGCGGGGGAAGGAAAGCAGAGCACTGTGGGATATCAGGGGGCCTGAGAGACCTGTACACATGTTAAATTTGGCATTGAAAAGTTTCATGAGAACAAGAAGCTGCTGTTTATTTTATTTTTTTGTTATGGATTCACCATTTTTGTGATGGATCTGCCATTTTGGTACCATGTTAAATGGTATGAACATGTGGATACCTGCTTTTTGTCACTCTAAAACTGAGTATCTAGTGTAACATCTGTCTGGCACCAGCCCGTGTTTCTTATTACCTAGAAGTACCTATGAGAAGACAAATACTACCAGTGTAACCAGACTTTTGAAAACTTTTTTGTCTCTTGGATTTTAAGGTGGCTGTGTAGGAGCTGAGCAGAGGCTGTGGTACTGATGCTGATGAACTTTCTGTGTAGTGTTAATAAATAGCCCTGATTGAAAATGTAATTTTTTTGATGGAAAATACGGTTTCTGCCAACTTTAAGTTTTGTAATAAGAAAACTGATTTTCCTGAAGTTTCATAATTTCCCTCTTTGTAGCATGGACACAAAACTTTTGGTTTCCAGCTGCATTCACCCGAATCAAAATGTTTGTTTCCAGATTAGTTCAAATGGCACCTGCTTTACCTTTCCTGATTGTTCACATACCATTATGCTGCCATTATCACTTCTGGGCTGGGTCTCCAGGTCACCTGTACCTTCCACCTGCTGCCATGCACGGTGAGAGTCTCAACACCATAATGAATCATGGGAATTGCAGTCTAATCACGGATGACAATGAGGGCACGATATAGCAAAACAACAACTCCTATGAAGCACTGTGCTAGCACCTGCCGACACCGTTAAATGTCAAACAGCACTGAAACAGAATGTTTTGACATTTCCAAATCCTAATTTTCAGTACCAGTCCTTCAATGAGAATTTCACTATTTTGAGTCTTCATCCTTAATCAGGATGAAAACAAATGTCAATCTTCGAATTTCCCACAGAATGGAAATTCTGATTTCCTACCAGCTCTGCTAATTAAGAAACCCCAAGAGGAGGCCCATGATTCAGCATACAACAAAAAATCAGTATAATGAAGAATTCACAGTAGATTTTGAAATAATCTCCCTTCTCTGATAACGACATCATCTTTTTGTACTATTCATTACATTATGGGCGGTGCAGAGAAGCCCCATTTTTTTTGTGCTGTAGAAACACACTGTGAAAGACCACACCTGCCCAAAGAGGCCCGAGTACCTGTCTCAATGGAGAAGAAGAGGGAAGGAAAACAGAGACCCAGAAAGGAAGGTAATAGTAATCAGTGGTAGTGGGAAGCATAGCACCCAGGTTTCCTGATTCGCAGCCCAGTGTCTTACCCACATCGGGGTGCTCAACCCCAGCCTGAGACCAGGTCTGGCCCATAGAACTGCTTTCCGCAGTAGTCTGAAAACTTGGTAGTGGGGAGTGGTGGCAACAATTGACCCACAGACTAGATACCAGTGCCCTGCATACTACTGGGCACATAGGGCCCACTGGAGGCAGCGCTGGGCTTGATCCTGGAGTGCTGGGCCAGGCAGAGGAGGCATGGCCCAATCCCTGCATACTGGGCTGGCCAGAAATAGTATAGCCCGATTCCAGTGTGTTGGGTCAGTCAGAGGCTCTGTGCCATTCATCTGGCCTGCAGGGCCACCACTGTACCCCACTATAGTACCTTGGTATATATGATATCAAGACAGTTCCAAGAACATCATGGGTCTTCTGTTTGCCCATCCCTATCCATCAAGATCCTGCCATGTACCTTATGTGCCCACGCCGCTTCTAGGCCCTATAAAAATACATACCATAAACAAAAGGCCCTACTGATGTAGAAAAGAGAAAGTAGTCAGCTAATAAGCAATCAGGAGAGCTGAATATTTAGAGGTATGTTTGCAGGGCATAGTGTATATATTGCTCAGTGTCCTGGCAAATTTTCAAAGGAGGATTGAGAATAAGGACAAATTGTTGAAAATAATTGGTTTAAAAATAACTGAAATTACATATATACATTTTTTTTTTACTCTATGCAAGGGTTATTCTGAAAGGATAATTGGCTCTGTACATTCAAGGGTATGCGTGGTTCGAGTTATTAAACAAAATGGGTACTTGTGAGATGCAATGGGGGGGGAAATAAGAAACAGAGTAGGATGAAAATGGACAAGGAACATTTTAATCATGAAGTGGGAAGAAGGGAACACAGTTTCGTGTAATTGTTTTGCATACAAAAGGGAAACAGAAAAGTGTTGTTGATTCCTTAAGGATCCAGGAGTTCACAGGATGCTGGGGCCAGGTGAAGTCCTGGTGTAACTCCGTGGCAGCCATCAGACTTACACAAGGGTTTCATTTGGCCCACCGTGACTTATTACTTTGGTTTTTATATATGTTATTGTTTGTCACGCTGTGTGAAGCCACGTCATCATAAGCTACATGCTGACAATTTGGCCAATGAGCAATTAAACCTATTTAAGTCAAGCTGGCACTTAACAGAAGCACTGCATTTCCTTACAGAGGAACTGATATGCTTCTTAATAATACAGAAAGCTGTTGAAGATCATCATTAACAGAAGAGCCTTCTTTTGCTAATGTTCCTTTAGATATTATTTGAGAAACTCAGGCAGCGTGGTCTGCTCTCTGCAAGGCAGAAGTGGGTTGAATTGCTGTCCCCTTACAAAGCTTGCAGTCCAAATGGATAGAGAATAAATTAGGATTCCTAATTTAGACCAGCTGGGTTCTTTGGTGGAGGGACCGAGGGGAAAGGGTACATGGAGGTGGTGTTTTTTTGGTGACATAGGAGAAGCACTTAGAAAAAGAAAGGGCATGTTGGTTGGTAAGCTGGAGTAGGAAAAGAGTTCTTGGGACATGGGGTAGCCTGGCGAAGGCTAACGGGAAAGTTGAACTGGAAGAGATTGGGGGCAGGGAAGAGAGGAATAGGAGCTGAGATGGGGGTGACACACTCAGCTCTGCTGGGTTTTTGCTTGCTTGTTTGTTCTTTTTTTTTTTTTGGTAATGGTTTCTTTTCTGACTAATCCCAACCAAAAAGTACCTGGAAATCATTCAAGTCTGAAAGTTTGGCTAACAATAGTAGTGCTTGCATTGCAACACAGCTAGATGCATTATGGTTATTTCCTAGAACTTCTTGTTTTCCACTAGTTATTACTCAACATACTCATCCACAGTTTGTTGGTAAGAAATAAGTCGAGTGAACTTTATATGTGGATTAGTGCTGGCTGAACTTCAAAGTATTAGCTGAGTTAGGATAAGCTTCCCTTAGACGGGATGAAGAATGCCTTGCCGCCAAAAATTTCTCTAACTTTATCCCAACCATGCAGCCGGCCAATAAATGATATCACCCAAAGAAATCCTTGCTTCTCAGATAAGCCTCATAACATTTGGATGTTTATCTACCAAGCGCCTTCTCCTATTTAACTTTTATGTACCTAAGTGACAGGTATGAAACCGCACAACTGCTGTTTTTGGCACTTATGCACCGTTGGGATTAGATTTCCCCCTGTGTTTAAATGGGATTGTCCTGTATATTTAACTGCAATACGTAAAATGGAGGAGGGCTCTTCATCCTTTTATCCCAGCTTTAAGAGGAGGGGTAGAAATTGTGCTGGGCAGTGCCTGGTCTGCAGTCTGAAGGAACATGGGCAATGCAGGTTTTAACTTCTTTCTACGTGTATGGGGCCTGGAGTTGTAGCTTCCTGGTCTCCAGGTCAACACTACACCAACCCAGCTAAAAAGTTCTGTGTTTTGTCCGACTATAGTTTTGGAAATTACCTTTCATTAGACATGTGTTTGGACGGTTCGGTGTCTTCCAACTGGCTTCCTGGCCCGAGGACAGCTCAATAAGCATTCTCAGCTGGCTATCACAGACTATGTCGAATCCCAAACTGCAGTTGCACAGCTATGTGCCCGCCACTTCAATGGGTGAAGAGGAAATGGACTCCGGCCTCGCAGGGGCTGTTACTTTGGGCACTTCGAAGTTCTCATGAGAGACAGTGTTGTTGTGCCAGATTTGATTGATGTCCTGATTTCCACTCAGACAGAAACAGAGAAATAAAATAAAATTAATAAAACTTCTCCAAGCACTATAGTATGTCAGCACCTCAGTTCTTTCCCAAAGCAGCAAGTACAAAGTAAAAACTGAAAACCTATGACATCAGTGTTTTAGAAATGGACATTTCAGATCCAGTTTCAAATGCAGGTAGATGTTCAAGGTGATTCTTGTCATGTCTGAGCTGATTTTCCCGTCCCTCTTCTGAAGACCAAGGAAGCAATTTAGGACTCCATTGCTGACTGCAGTTAAACAGGAGGTTATTGGTTGGGTTATGGCCACCAATATAAACAGGTGCTACTTGATAAGGCATTTCTCCTGGATGTATTTGGCGGGGTGGGGTGGGTAATGCCCATGCAACTGCTACTGGAGTTACCCCAGCGCACTGATTGTCTTAATTATTTCAAGGTACTGTCATTTGGCACATAACTGAGCAATCTCAGGAGTTTTACTGCCATGCACAGACTATACCAGTTGGCTATAATCACCCTAATGGTTTAAGATATTGGAACTAATTTAACAAAGGCCAAAATTGCTAAACTCTAGAAATAGCTGGAGTTTTTATTCTGAGCTGCCAGAGTGCAGTACCTATTTGCTGAGGATTCTTTATAAATGAACCCAGCAGCAGAATAAAAGCTGGATCTATTTTTTTTTTATTAGAGTAATTAGTGTCCTTTTTTTGTGAAATTAAAAAAGTGAGTAATAAAATGTAATTTGCTTGGTGTTTATCACAGAATTTAAATCTTAATATTCAACAGTCAACTTGCATTGTGCCTGTAGTAGCAGCAGATTTCTATTTATAGTTTTACAGATATAGGAGGAATGGTGCGTGTGTGTGTGTATAGGAGGAATGGTGCATGTGGGCATGCGTGCGTATGTGTGTGAAGCAAAATCTAGCACTTTTTACATTTGGTCATCATTTTTCATTGTTGTTATGACAGCTATCTAAAGCACAATTTTAACCCTGTCTGGGTTTTTTTTTTCTGTACAACTTGACAAATGGATGCATCACCTACAGACAAGGAACCAGGTTCTGATCTCAGTTACTAAGGTGTAAAGCCAGATTAAATGCCAGAAGCTAGCATTTTCAAAGGAGCATGCAGGAGTTAGTGAGCTCCCATGGAAAGCAGAGCCCCTTTGAACTCCCAGCCAGAGTGACTCTAGATATATATCAATGCAAATGAGATCAGGACCTTGGCCAAAGCACTTGGCTCTTGAGATGCTTCATAAAGACCTGGGAAATACACTGTAGGGAATAATTTTGCATTGGTCTGGCAGATGGACTCCATGACCTAATGGATCATTTTCCATATCTAACTTATGTGACTCCCTAGAGGGAGGCATGCCAGACAATTCACACAGCTCCTGGCTCCAGGGTCTTTTCCTTCTAGTAGTTTCCCGATATGGTTGACCATTGATCCAAAACTGTGAACCAATTATATAGGGCAATATCAGACTTCATTTTTTTATCCTCTAGTGCTCATTCCCTTTCACTGAGCATCATTTCTCAGAGCAACCCTGTTTGCCTTGCTTACAAGTTTACTAGTGAAACTGTTCTGCCAGAAACTAATGGCAGCCACATGGACCAGGTTCAGATGTCTTGAGATTGTATTAAAATTAGCAAATGTTCCTGGATCGAGTATCTACCAGGAACCCAGTAAAAGCTATATGTCTTCCCTGGACACTCATATGAAGGAATTCTTCCACACACATGAATACAGGGTCTATTCATAAACAAAGAATGATATTGAGAAGCAGGCAACACAGCTGGTTGAAAAAAGAGAAAAGGATGAGAACTGCAGCACAGGTCCTGTTCTACTTTTTAAGATAGCTACATGGCACTGACATGGATTTTAGGCATTATAAGCCACTAAAGGTAAATCTATCCCATGCCACTCAGTAGCCACAAAGCTATTAAGACATTTGAATTCCTCCTTTGTCTCCATTTAGGCGTTAACAGGTCCCTAAGCAAGTAGACTCAGGGTACTACATATGTTCAGAAGCAATTCAGCATGGCTACTTAGACATTTCCCTCTTGTTATACAATTTGTTCTGGGAAATGCATATACCACACCATTCCTTGGATGCAGAAAAGCTATTCTGAGCAACCGTTTGAATATGAGATCATGCCTGTAAAGAAGAAGAGGGTCACCCCCCGTCACCACTACCCTAGGGGTTAGGGCACTTTTCCAGTAAATGGGGAAAATATGTTCTAGGCACCACTCAACTAGAGGGGTTTGAACTCCTGACTCTTACTTCCCAGGAAAGTGGTCAGCCTACCATTCATCTTCTTGTTGAAAATGATCCAATGGTCGGATAAGAATTCAAGAAGCGCTGGGAAAGGAGGAGGCTATGATGCCAGAAACCAGGGCACTACTAGAGGAATTCTCTCCTCGCTGGGATATGAACAAGGTTTTCTCATGCCTCTTTCTGGCCTGGTTTAAAAAAGACAGAGGATTAGCCTACGGCTTTGTGGTTAGGCCACGTTCTGAAGGAGGTGGGCCTGAGTTAGGTCTCAAACCCAGGTCACCTATTTACTGGACACATGCCTTAATTGCTAGGCTGTTCAACAAAAGACAACCTTTACCTTACACTGAAGCCAATACTACTGTCCATCAGATATGTATATTGGTCCACAAACAACCATACATATCTGCACAGAACCAGCAATGACCCTAAACACACCAAGAAAGCTGCAATATACAGCCAAGCTTTCTGAAACCACCAAATTTGTAATGAGGAGAACACCCATGATCGTCACCTCACAAGCCCCAAAAGGGCTTTCACTCAACAAGGACACTCCTCCAGAGAGATAGATCGCACTTTTGAAAGAGGCACGAACCTACGAACCTCACTTCATCAATCTACTGGATACAAAAACTCATGGACTAAATGTAGACATTGGATTTATGACACATTATAACCTGCCTAACATCTGATACCCCAGGTACCTCTATACCATTTACCAGCTATATTCTTATCACCAGGTCTACATCTCCCCCCACCCCATCTCTCACCCATTGACTGCCTCAAGTTGTATTTTCACTGACCGGCATTCTTGCATAGTGGCCTCTGGTTTCTATTCTATTCCATTCAGGAAGAGCACAGACCAGTTGCAGATGCTTCCTCAGCCTGATGAAGAGTGTTTGTATCCAAAAGCTTTCAAAGAAGATTTTTTTCCAACTATTTTAGTTGGTCTAATAAAAGATAGCAGATTTACCCAAAGAACCTTGTCTGCCTATGTCCATCAGTTAGACACACTGCTGTGGGTAGATCTCTCTCCTCAGTGAGATGGAGCACAGTGTCATGGATGGAATAAGGATTCTTATTGAAAGAACAGGAATGATGTGTCTTTCCAGGGTCTTCCTTCCTGGGGTTTGCTAGACTTTTCATATAGAAAGTAGGTAATCTATGCATCTCCCTGGAAAGAATAGGTTTACTTTGCCCAAGATGAGACATGGATTTATTTTTTCCACTAAAGGTAGCAAAAACTTTGATGTCTTAAAGGTGAAATAGGATCTTGGGCAATATAATTAAACTAGCAAAATGACTGTCATGAATGACATGGGTGGAGGGCAGGTTGGGGACAGAGACCAGCATCTGGCCCTGCACTTTCCCCCGCCTGCTTCAGGTCCAGCCCTGTTCCCTACCCCAGTCCTGCCGCCACTCTGGGTCCTACCTCACTCCTACCCCTTGCTGCTGCTCCAG
>NW_005843158.1:188216-189181 GCF_000455745.1 Alligator sinensis | reverse complement strand
GGGCCTTGCCTTGCTCCCCCTGCCACTCTGGGTCCAGCCCCACTCCAAAACCCTCCCTGCCGCTCAGCGCGTGAGGGAGCATGGCACACAGATGCACAGGGGTGGGGTAGTGCATGGTCACAGTGCATGGTATGGGGAGTGGCCATGGCATGGGGAGCATTCAATGGCTGCATGACATGGGATGTGGCTGTGGTGTGGTTCAGGGCATGCATGGGGGCATAGTGTGCAGCTGTGGGGTGGGGCAGGGTGTAGCATGGGGAGCTGCCACAGCATGGGGAGTGCCACCAGCTGCAGCCATGTGATGCGTGGAGCAGCCCCAGGGTGAATGGGGGGGTGTGGCTGCATGATGGGGACATGGCTATGGGGCATGGCACAGGGAGTGGCCATGGCAAGGGAAGCACCTCCCAGCTGTGTGGTGTGGAGAGCAGCCCTGGGGTGTGGCATAGGGTATATGGAGGTGTGTGACATGCAGCTGTGCTGTGGGGGTGGCCACAAGGTGTGGCATTGGGAATGGCCACAGCACGAGGAGTGGCTCAGAGTGCACGGGGGGGGGTGGTACGCGGGGGGGGGTGGCCATGGGGTGTGGCGTAGGAAGCAGCCACAGTGTGGGGAGCAGCCAAGCAGCATAGGGCTTGGCCCTGGCGCATGGCACAGGGCATGCAGGAGGAGCATGGCATGTGGCTGGGTGGGGCAGGTGCATGGCACAGGGAGTGGCCACGACATGGGGAACACCCACCAGCTGCGGTCACATGGCATGGCCCTGGGGTGTGGTGGAAGTTGCGTGGGAGGCATGGCACACAGGAAGTGTGGCGTGCAGCTGCAGGGTGCTGTGCAGGAAGCAGGGGTGGGGGGCGAACCCCGCCCCCTGGCTGTGTGCTATACCCGATGGGCACTGCCTGCAGGTGTGCACACTGCCTCCGTCCTGTGAGCCCCACGGCCACAGCTGGTGGGCTCCCCTCATGGGG
>NW_005843158.1:160604-188185 GCF_000455745.1 Alligator sinensis | reverse complement strand
GCCCCCCGAGGGGGGGGGGGGGGGGCAGGGCTTGTGGCTGCATGGGTTGTCTGGCAGAACTTGAAGCGAGAGCTTGAGGAGGAAGGGTGGTGGACACATCATCCCTGTCTAGCCTGTGGCTTGGTGCTTGGGGCTCTCCTGCGCTTTAGAAATGTGGATTTGACTCTTCAGAAGCAGAGAGGGACCTAGAACTCAGTCTCCTGTACCCCAAGCAAGTGTTTTAATCACTAAGATATTTGGAAAAAAAAGTGGGCTCTACTTGCATAGCATCAAGGCCCTGATACACGGTGGTTTTCCCCTCCCACAGGTTTTTTGGGCTTCTGCAAAAATTATGCATCTGGATTGCAACTGCGATTGTTTCCTAGGTCACCACCCTGGATCACTTCTACCTATGGGTGGGAGGCCAAGTCTAGTCAGCTTTTTAAGCTAAGATGGAGACTCATAAGAAATGTAGACACCTTTGTGGTGTGAAATAAGATTGTGCTGAGTGACTTTGAAGCCTAAATGTGGTGTAAAAGGTCCTTGGGCATCTCAGCAGGGAAATGTGAGCTGGACTTCAAGTGTGCAGTAGGGGTGGGTGTGTCACGAGCATGTCATTAGAGATGGGCAGACCACCTCATAGTGTAGGTTTTTTCCATCTCTATTTTCTATAAACTGTACCATGAGGTACTTTTAAAATGTACTCAGCCCCTATTCAATCACAATCCCATTTGCTACTAAAGAAATTTTAAATTATGGCCTGATACAACAAATTATGGCTCTTAGCAACTCATTAAAAGCCTGTGGGAAAAACAAAACAAAACACTGCTGTTGCCTTCAATGGACTTTTGATCCAGCTGTGAGTGAGGACTTTTGATTTTGGATCTCTAGTTTATTTTACAGCTATTTATGTATGCAAATTAAAGCATCTAGCATTGAGGTTTCTGCGGCGCTTGCTGACTGCTTACTCCAGGTAACTCTCAAGTTTCTTTAATAATTTCTGCTATTGCCCTCTAGAATTACAGGGAGATCTTTCATCTAATTACAAGACTTTATATATGCAAATGTTGTCAGATTTAATTAGCATTTCCCTCCCCTTAAAAGGATGAACAAAGCCAAAGAAGTCATAAATGGATCATGTTTTACAGTTATTACATTAGCATCCAAAGAATTCACACTAAAGATGTTATATCTGTGTATCTCCCCAGCAGGTGAACCAATCCAGGGTGGGTCTGTAATAGGCAAACTTGTGTACAAAGTAATTTAGGCAGTGATAATAGTATTTCCACCCTCTTACCATAGCCACTATATCCTACCCTCCCCAACCTCCCAGAAGAGTAAGTCACCTGGCAGCAAAGTCAGATGTCCAAGTTCAGCCCTGCTCTGTAAGAGTTCCCGATGAAAGACTAGTCGGAAAACGCAGGATATGGTACCGCTGTGTGTGTTAGGGAAAGGTCATGCCTCAGGAAATAATCTCTCCCATTTCTTCTCAGTGGTGGTGTTACTCTGCCCCTCCTTCCTTTATGAGGCCATATGCTAATCAGACAACCTGGTCATCATTTAACCAGAGTTGGGGTGATGTATACATACTGGACATGAAATTAGGAGAGGGCTTTTTCATCACAGAACCTTTTGCTAGCACCTTTTCCTCCGCCTGCTTTTCAGCAACCTTCCAGCACAGCTGGCTGCATCCATATGTGTGTGCATGTTTAGTTCCCCAGGGACAACTAGCAGCGTTGCAGCCGGGTCCTGGGAGCATCCCAGGGCTGCAGCAGTGGCGATGCTGCTGTGCAGAGCCTGACCAGCAGCCGCACTGTGGCTTTGGCTGGCCAGGCTCCGGTTTTGAGCAGTGCGCGCTGCCCCTGCCTGCGCCCCCCCGCTTTTTTTTTTTCCCCATGGGTTTTTTTGACCCCCTGGATATCCAGGGGTTAAAAAAGAAACCCTGTGCTGCTCCCTTGCAGCATTGGGAACAACTGACCATACCACACAGCCGTGTTAATCTGGATTTGGCCTTTGGAGTTATCTAAGTATAGCAAACAATACATTCACATCCTAACTTGCTGACCATTAACTTGCTGGGTGAACCCTTTTAGTTGATACTTTCTCCACCTGGAAAGCAGATAGTTTCAAAGTGCCCTATGTCCTGTGAATCTAGCCAATCTCTCCATATAAAGAAACTTCCTAATGGAGATAAAGCCATACAGGCCCACACAACCACATGACAATTCAGTACTCATTCTGCTATCAACCCAATGACCTCCATTTTCTCACCAACCTATAATCTAAGCCACTTATGTCACTTCTGAATTTGGCTCGGAGACTTTGGCCATAGTTGAACCCACTTAATACATCTGGCCCAGTGAATCAGCAAGTGGCGTAGATCATTTCCCATGGCTTGAAAAAAGAAAGAAAAGCAGCTGTTCTTTCAAAATGTTTACATTAAAAAAACAAAACAGCACAGAAAATAAAAGGACCCTTTGGCAAAACCAAGAAGCATGAAAGGACTCTGCTTCTATGTTGGCATTAGCCACATGAAGCACACTTTTGCAAAAGGAACATAATTCAGAGTCAATACCAGCTATGTCCTACACAAAGAGATGTCTTTCATACACTCTCTGCTTTACCTGGCTGAGAATAGTGAAAGCAATTTGGGCTACAGTTTAAGCAATTGTCACAAAAGAACCTCTATGGATTCTGAAAATGAAAATCCGCTACTTGGTTAACAACATTATTTAACCTCCTGATCTTTCCTTTTCCTTTCCATTCCCGCCAATTGGATTGGCAGGTACAGAATCAGTGTCTCAGCTAAAAATTCCTCTTTTGTGTGCATCTTTAGATTTTAAAAAAAGGTTACAGGAATCCACAGATACAAAGTTCATCCTCTCCAAGGGAGAACTGGAGAAAGAGCAAGCAACATCTTAAACATTTGCATTTTGACTGGATGAAGAATCATCTCTGAAACACATACCTTGCCTGCAACAGATATTTGTATCACAAAACTATTATCATATGTCTTTTGCTGACCATTGTTCCTGGGTCCAATGATGCATAAAATACACTTGAAGACAATCTTGATCCAAAGACAATCCGATGGCCTGGTTTATAAAAGTGACTCCCATGGGATTTGTTGTCTGTTCAGGACCAGAAAACAGAATGCAGTGTAGGAGCCGGAGGAAGGACTCAGTTGGAGTAAAAATGTTACTTACTTTTAGGTTGGACATCACAGAAGCACACTGCTAGATAAAGTTGAATGCAGGGAGGGAGAAAGGGATGGGCTTTGGTGACCAGGTATTTGGCAGGCATAAGGGTCAAACCATGGACCAGGAGAGAGAGATCCCATGGGGCTGGTGCTGTTGGCACAGTGTTGGGAGCAGTGCTGTTGCTACAGTCCCTCCGGCATATTGTTTTATTCATGTCACCTCTTTTAGGCCCTCCATTGTCTTCCTCTTCCTTTCCATACTGAACATAAGCTGTTGCTTGAGGCTTGGTCTCCTTTTTACTTTTTGATTGCACAGACTCAACTGTAGATTTAGTGGGTTTAGGCCTCTGGATTAAGCTGGGGTACCCTGTTATTTCTGCAGTCTTCAGAAACAGAAGGCTCATAATAACTTCTGCAGACTTGGCACTCAAGAGTACTTGTCACCTGTGCCTGAGCAGGTCCACTTTTTATCTGGGGAAGGCAATAGTGCCCTTATATTTACCAATGCATTAGAAAACGCTCTGTGAAAGCTGTTTTAATGGCTTGTCTAAGGTCATCCAACAAGAAGAAGACACTTCCACATCAGAAGTCCATGGCGGTTTCTGTGAGTTTCCCATCCCAGTTTTGCTGGCCTGAAGAGTTCAAATAGTTGTAAAAATGTTTAGATAAATGTCTGGGCTCACATCTTTAGATGGTACGTGTGTGAGTTTTGCTTTACATCCCTCAGCAGTGATATGTTGTCCTCTACCGGCTGAAAATGTGGCTCATGGACTTTTGGATATTATCCAACCACCACTTCTACCAAATCTTTTGTGCAATATTCATCTACAAAACCATGCAGCAGTTCTGATTTCCCATCTTCAGGCCATGTGCTTTAAATGCTAAGCTTAGTTTGTCATAGTCCATAAGGATGTCACTAATTCTATCTATCTATCTATCTATCTATCTATCTATCTATCTATCTATCTATCTATCTATTGAGATATATAATCTATATAATAAATATATAATATATATAATAAAGCTGGGATAGCAGGAGATAGAAGTGAAAGCAAAAAATGTATCCAGCTTGATTTCCGCTTGACCCCCCAGGCTATTGCTCACTAACTCGGCACGGCTAAGAAACAAAACAACTCCCGTGTTCATCCTTGAAACTGATTTTATATTCTCATAACAAACTACTTTTCCAACAGTCCAAACACTCCCCTACTGGGAAACATTATCACCTGAAACAAATTTTGCTCAATGCCTGTGATTCAAACCTTCAAAGCTTTTCATAGGTGACCCTGTAACGGGGTGAGGGGAAAAAAAGCTGACAGAGTAAGCAAGAAAGTACGCGACTTCCAGATGAACAATACACGGAAGGGAAATAAATGAGGTAGTAAATAAAGAAAAAACTAACAAACACCCAGAACTGCTTGCTCCAGACACCCAGGTTTAGTCTTGGGCAGGGTCTGCGGTGAGTGCAGCAATCAACTGCAAAGACCTTCCATTGAGGCCCTTGAGTATCTTCTGCAATAAGCTTTTTTGATGCTTACCAATGGATGGTGGTTACTCCCCAAAATGTGGGTGGGTGAAATTCCCTTGGAGGAGACTACCATTCACCCAGCTTGGTAAATAATGTTCCTCTTGATGTTTTCCCACTGTACACTTGCCACTGCCGAAATAGGCTATCTAGACTGCCCTGTCTCTGAATTGGCAGAGCTTATCTCAGAGTGATTTATACATAGAGCAACTTCTGGGACAGAGACGTTTCTTTTCTAACTAGCCTCTGGGTAAATGCTCTGCTGCCTGGCTCCTTGTGAATGGCCTGTCCTTCACTGCTATAGGCTGAGGAGCATTGTCCATTCCCAATACAAGATATACTTAACTTCAGGTGTATGTACTCAGCAGGATGTACTTAAAAGTATACCAGGCTTTGTTTCAGTGGGCACATCTACACATGTCTTGCAGCAATAAGCTCTGGAGCTTCAGTGGAACCACTTCAATATACTTGGACTGTGAACGTATGCTGGTATTTCAATCAAAAGAGACACAGTGATCTACATCAGATGTAGGGCACATGGCGCTGCTACATGCCCTGGCCTATCCAAAGGTCATGTATTGCTAGAAGTTTGAGTCCTGCACATGCTCAGTAGAACAAGGTTCGAGAAACAGTAAACTTTCTATCTCTAGGGAGGTACTGACCTAGTTGCACATATTAAGCATGAGTAGTGAAGACCCGATGACAGGAATTTTGGCACCAAAAAGGTGACCACCATCTGAGATGAAGTGGACGATGATTGCCCTGAAGTGTGAAGAGCGATAAGTTTGTTTCAATGTAATGATTGACAGCTGCACAAGTTGGATGAAGAGTTGAGTGATATGTGCCCATGAAATATGACTGGACTGTGAATATGGGGTGATTTTGAGGTTTGAAAGGACCTGAGATCTGCTCTGGTGTGTTCAAGTGGGTTTTGTGCATGTGCATCGGGCGTCTGGTTCGTGTGTGTAAGCTGGCGTGTGTATGTGACTTGAGGAGGAGTCTGGTGTGTCTTGTATGTAACTCGGGGAGGAGACTAGTGAGTCTGAGGCTGTGTGAGATTAAAGATGTGTTGTGAGTGTGTAGTGTCTGTGGAAAGATTAAGTTGTGTGTGTATCCTGGGTAGAGCAAGGCTCCCTGATGATTCGACCGTAGACTAGGACCAGTGCCAGTGGACCAACACTCTTGTGATGATGTATCACCCCTTCCCTTGATAAAAGGAGAAAGAGCACCCTGGAGAGGGGGAAATCTCCCAGGGAGGTTGGGAATCTGCAGTTCCCACTGTAAGCACAGAGCCTGAGAGCCTGTAGCAGTTAAGCTCTCTGTGTATGGGTGAATAAGTTGCCAGTGTAGGCAGGGCCTGGCTGCCTACACGGGCTCAGGGACTGGGTTTGTGTGTTTGGAAGTCTCATCTCTTTCAATCACATGTCTTCCCCCTAGGCGCACACAGGTTTTCTACTCTCTTAAGGGCCAACTTGCACTCCTGCTGCTCCATCCTCTTAAAGCCCTTGGCTCCCTGGTGTGGGTACCTTCTGCCTGGACTCGCTACTTCAATCTCCACTTTTCTCACAAAATATTTTCTCACTATCCTCTTCTGGATGCCATGTGCCAGAGCTCCCACTTTCCTGAGGACTGCTTGGGTACAGGCATAGGGCCCAGTTTTATTCCTCTCCGGGTAGTTAAGCATATGCAGTGGGGTGTACCGTTCAAGCACGCGCAGTGGGGTGTACCGTTCAGAGATGTTGTGAAGTCTTGAACTGCTGCAGTCATTTGAACTGCTTTCAGGGTATGAGCGCATGCAGTGCTTGGGTGGGTTTTGGTAGCACGCCTGTATGCTCCTGCAGAGGTAAAATTGAGTGAAAGAGTGATCGAGAGACAGGGTGCTGTGTGCAGTAGAAAGCTAGTGTGTGCACAGTCATGTGGTTGACTGCTGCTGGGCTATGAGCACATAAAAAGCCCACCTGAGAGAGTAGGAGGGCAGAGTGTGTTGGATTGAGTGAGTGCCTAGCACTTGCTATTTTAAGTGAGCAAGCACGGCAGAGCAATGGTGCTCACTAGACACCTATTTGCTGGGGTCCTCGGCAACTAAAGCAGTGGTTCTCAACCGTTTTTGTACCAGGGCCCATTTGTTAACATAATTGGCCAGTCCCAACAGAGTGCCTCTCACTCCCAACCTACTGCCTTCTGCACCCAGACCCCAAGTGTGTGGGTCAGGGGCTGGGTGTGTGGGTCAGAGGGACCCCAAGCAGCCCCTTGCAGGCTGGAACTCTGCCAGCCTTGAAGAGAAAAGCCACAATTTCCCATGGTTTTCTTCTTTAAAGAAGAATCCATTTTTAAAGTTTGTTCATGACACTTTCATATTTTCTTGCAACCCACTTTTGCACCATGAATCAAAGGTTAAGAAACATTTTGTTAAAGGATCTTTTGTGCCTGTGGATCAGGTCTCCTGGGAGAGCTAATATCCTGCAAGCAGTAAGGGTGGAAGCAGCCACAGATGGCACTACCCATGGCCTAACAGTGATTGGCCTTCGGAGGATGGGAGCATTCCCATCTGAGAGCTAGGGGTGCGCAATGTTGGATGCAAGTGCCTTGAAAGGCTGGGATGCCTGAAGGTGTATGTAAGGGTGTGTGAAGAGTTTGTGCGAGGATTGAGCGTCTCATAAGTGGAGCTAGAAGGCAGCCTGCCTTGCTCCCTTGGAGACAGCTTGAGAGGCAGAAATTGAGCTGCGGGGTCTGAGAGGCCGCTGGCTCGTTCTGTGAGTATAATTAGAGAAACACTGATTGTGGTTATAGTTGCTGTTGTTTGTATTGTTGTTCTTCTTTGTTGTCCCTTTTAATAAACATCCCTTCCCCGCTTTGCTGTGTGAAAGTGGGTTTTTGTTTAGGGATACAACCGACAATTATAGATCGGGAACTATCTAATTCAGGGCACCGGCCTCTGGATTTTGTGGTCCCAGCATGACACCAGGTGCCATTTTTGTGGCACAGCATGGCGCCCCGCCATGCCTCTGATTGACCAAGGGGCCCCAGAAGTCCTTCCCTTCCCTTGAGATTGACAGAAGGTGATCCCCTCCTTGACCAATCAGAGACATGACATGGGGGATGTTGCAGTCTATTGCAGAATCTTCTCCTCCCTTCTCCCTCTCCCTACCACCCATACTTCAGGATGCCTGGGTTTTCCATCTCTGTTTGCAACTCCATTCTGGCCCCCCTTCCTGGCTGTTCTCCCACGTTTTTGCAGTACCTGCACTTTTTCACGGACCCTACCAAATTCACCATTTCCACAAAAACCATGAAATGTCTAATTTTATAAGTTCCTAATTATAGATTCTGATAGTTTCATAGATTGTTAGAGGCTGGAAGGGACCTTGCAGATCATCGGGTCCAGCCCCGTCAGCTCACGTCCATCAATACCTATCTCAAGTATAAATGTATCTGTTTGTATATTAGATTAGCTTGGTTAACACAGACTCGAAGTGTGGTAACTGAGTCTTCTTCCTTCTCTCTTGTGTCTGAATAACAGGGTTCAGGTCCCCTCTTACAATAGGGCACGAGAATTTCCAGGGAGTTTAACGTATCTTTTTTCTTTTCACGATGTTCAGCTATTAAGTGTGGTCTGTTCCGTTATCAAGGGTCTTGGCTTGATTGAGAATTACAGTTAAAGGCTTTGAGATTGTTCTCACACACCCAATTAAAATTAACCTGTCTTTCTAATGAGCTGGTGTGCTTAGCTGACCTTGCAGTTGTGAGGAGTCATTGGTCCAGATTACAGCTCTTCACTTTCATCATCCCAAGTGGCACTCATACAGATATTGCTGATTTCTAGGCACCAGCTGCTTAATGCCACATCCATGGATGTCAATGGGGCCAAGGGTTGGATGGACGAGGGGAATGAATCCCAATTATTCCAATGCAATGACTCCTTCAGGCGGGCTCAGCCCTTAGACAAATACCAACTTTGGCAAGTTCCTTCAATTGAAGCATGAAGTAAGTTATTGCAAAGCAATACTGTATTTTCTTGTATACCACATGCACCTAAATAAGGCACATGCCCCGTTTGGGGAAGGCAGAATGAAGGGAAAAAAAGATTATTCCAGTCCTGGCTGGATTTTGACTGGAGGGGATTGTGACTGTATGGTTGAATCCTGACTGGGGCTTCTTAAGCAAAAGCCAAAGTGTTAGCCGTCTCCCAGCCTCTCACTGGTGAACTGCCAACAGCTGTTGGGTGATCAGCAAAAAGATATTGTCAAATTCTAACATATCTGTGAAAGAGCTCACACCATGTGATCCTGAAAGGGGAGAAGGAAGCAGCCATTTTACAGTGTCTCCATGCTTTCATTCCTGCATTCCCGCATGGACAATTGGCTTCCCCATTTAAAATATGCAGCCCATATTTGAAGAGAGATGTGCATGTGGTATGTGAATAAATATGGGTATTAACATGCAAGTCCAATGGACCCCAATTGTTTTTGATGGTATGACCTGTAATGCAGAAACTGTATCGGTCTAGCATCAAGGTTGAGGCATAATGAATAGGTAGGCAAGTATGATGGGCTACCTCAAGGGGCCTTTAGTCCACAGCAGAGAATGGGAGCATGAGGGAGTACAGCTCCCTTGAAGCACTGCATTGGTTCACGTGGACTCCGGTTCATGTCAGCCTGAAACAAAATATTTCAAGACGTCCAAATCAAAAATGTTCAGAATGTTTTATCCTCTAAAAGTTTCAATTGTTTGACCTTTTTTCTCCTTGGTTCAGGATGTAAACAAATGTGAAAACATGGTATTTCTATTTTACAATTTGTCCTCATTTTCAGCTGCCAAACCTATGTCCCAGCTATTTATCAAGGCCCTAGAGCAATTACACTGACTTCAGTGGAATTTCTCCAGACACAAATGGGTGTAACTAGGAGCAGATTTTGGCCTCTGGACTGCAAATCTGACACTTTTTCTCATCAATTAAAGGTACTTAAAGGGAACAGATACAGATCACATTATCAATCATGATTGACATTGTTTACTTTTGAACTGAAAAATATCTTACAAGAGTAGCTGAAGCCAGTAAAACAATCTTGTATTTGGTTTCCAGTTCTGAATGTCAAAACAATCGTCTTTTTGCACAGTCCTGGTAATGACAGCTACTTGGCAGCTTGCCGGTGACCTCTTGCTTTTTGGTTCACGCTGGTGATGCAACATGAGCACGCCTCCATGATTCCAGTACACAGTTCTTTGCAGAACTCACGAGGAAGCCATTATCCCCAAGTGGTGGTTTATCATTTATCCAAATTCTCCTCTAGGAGAGAAAACAAGGCTAGCTTTCCTGAGCACAGCTCCTGTATCTCTTCCCATTCTCTTCTCATTTTGGTACTGGCAGGTGCCCAAATAGTTATCCTATTGTTTCTGGATTCGGTTGCTCTATTAGATTTGGAAGTATAAGTCAAATGAAATCCTTTGAATATTTTCTAGGTGGCAGTTTGTACAGTTTCAATGCGACAAGGCAGCGTTAAATCAATGGTGACCTTTTGTACAAAGCTCTGAATGAATGTATTTGGGTCACTGGTAATTGTAAGGTTCAGAAACATTTGATGACACATTGAACCTTCAAGAAATGTTGATGCCTTCAAGTCTGTCCGGTGGGTTTTAGGGAGATAGGACACATTTCTCCCTAAATTGCTCACGACTAATTGCTTTAAAGGGTTTTGTGTGTGTGTTACAAACAGTTGCCAGAAAGCTTAGGGGCTAACTTTTCAAAAGTGTCCAATAGTCTTAGGATCCCAGTCCTATGACTGACATGATTTAAGCCCTTTTAAAAATCTCCCTGCTATCTACATGTGGTCAGTAGTTCATGGCTTACTGATTATCCACTGTTATTTCCAGTAGACTCAGGGTGAAGGAACATGTTCCACTTAGGCCACATTAAATCTATGGATTGTTAAGTGGTGTTAAAGTTATCTTGCTGTGACCAGTCACATGTTAAGGGCTATTACCATTTCTTTCCACTACAGGCTTGCTGAGCATGGGTGTATCCACGACACCTGGGTCCTATCTCTGCTCTGGGTGTGGGGAGGAGGATCACTGGGAGAATTGCATCCTGGGATGCTGGAGTTGCTTATTTTATCTACTTGGAGCAGACTGTTACCCTAATATAAGCTAGATATCATGGCCCACAGTTAACCCTCTCCTGAACTGGCAAATTTTTAAGATGCTTAGAGGATGCTTAGCATGAGTTGGCAAGCTTTAACATGAGGCTACTCATGTTTTAAGTGCCCTTACTATGGTCTAAGTATAATATATAACTTTACCCTCAGAAAAAGTCTACACTACCTGACCGTGATGGTTGTAATCAGGTGTGGAGCTCATAATTTATGGGTTGCTTTTTCCAAAAGCTTTAGGGAACTGATAAAGAAGTAAAAGGATCACTCTGTGCACTCTTGCACAGAGCAGAAGTGTTATATACGTTACTAAGAATGAAAGGTCAATGGAGGCCTTTCAGGAGGGCATGGTGCTAGCTTATTTGCCTGGTTGGGAGGAAATGGGTGGTGATGGTTGGAGAATCCCTTCTGTTGGGGATGAAGGCATTCATCCCCAACTGACCTATTGCTTTGGGAGGTCTGCTGCTTGCCTGGAGCCCAGATATGAGATGTCAAAGAAGAATTAGAGAGACTCATCTTGCCCTCTGCCTACTACCCCATGCTGCTCATCCATGTGGCACCAATGATACTGCCAGTTTTCCTTGATCCTTCTGGTCAAGAAGAGGGGCCTGGGCAGGAGCAGATGCATCCTGCAGATCAATGCATGTCAGTACTGAGGCTGGTTTTAATATCTTAATCAATGATCTGGAAGATGCGATGAAGAGCACCATCACCAAGACTGTGGATGACAGCAACCTAGGGGGAGCAGTAGATACCCTGGAGGCCAGGGCTAGGATTCAGAAAGACCTCAATAAATTGGAGGATTGGACCAAAATAAATCTCATGAGGATTAATAAGGACAAGTGCAAAGTCCTGCACTTAGGGCAGAAGAATCCTATGCACCAGTACAGGCTGGGGGCTGACCAGCTAAACAGTAGCTCTGCAGAAAAAGACTTTTGGGAGGTTGCAGTGGACAATAAGCTGAATATGAGCCAACAGTGCGCCCTTGTTGTGAAGAAGGCTAATGGCATATTGAGCTGCATTAGTAGGAGTGTTGCCGGCTGATCGAGGGAAGATAAGACTGAGGAGGATTTAATAGCAGCCTTCAACTACCTGAAGTGGAGTTCCCAAGAGGATGGAGCTGAACTGTCCTCAGTGGTGGAAGATGACAGAACAAGGAGCAATGGGCTCAAGTTGCAGCAAGGGGAGTTTAGGTTAGATATTAGGAAACACTTTCTCAGGAGTGTGGTAAAGCACTACAACAAATTACCCAGAGAGATGGTGGAAGTGCCATCCTCGGAGGTTTTTAAGACCCGGGTAGACAAAGGCTTGGCTGGGATGATCTAGTTGGGGATCATCCTGCTTTGAGCAGGGGGTTGGACTAGATGAGCCCCTGTGGTCCCTTCCAACCCTCATTTTTTATGATTCTATAATTCTATTGTAGTAATATGATGATAATACTTTACCTGTTTGAAGCAGACATTAACTAAGTAATCCTCACAAAACCTCTTTAAGGGAGGAGGATAAATTGTATTAATCTCATCTTGCTGAGATTTTAGGTACCAGTTTTTGAATAAGATGGATTCATGGCTGGATTCGTTTGAAAAAAAAAATGGATTGATGTCTGTAAACTGTGATTTAATTTAAGCATTTTGGTTCTAGATTGTAGTCATTTTAAGTACTGAGATAAATTATATACTTCTTAAAGGTGCAGTAGTAATGTCTGATATTGCATGCATTCATAGTAGGTGACATGCGAAGCCGTCATACTGGTGTACATAGTTATGGACAAACTGTAGGCAAGCCACAGAATTTATGATCACAAGGACTATGGCAAATTCACCTACCAGGAAGCTGATTTATGAAAGTTGTTTATTTCCTGATGCATTTTTAACAACGGGAACTTAAAGGTATTCTAGCTATTTCCTATTCTTGCAACAAAGATGTCCTACTGAACAGTTGTAGTAGGATCTAGAGTGGATCTCCTTGCATTTCTGTTGTAATCATAATTTCATAGCTTGCAACTAATGTCTGCAACCGTTGCAGAATGTTCTTAAGTGAGCCTGCAATTATTAGTAGTAAGAAACCTGAAAGTTGTTGAAGGTTATTTTTTTAAGACCAGAAGAAAAAATAAATCTCCAGGAACTACTAATCTGATAAAAGGCATTCTTATTTAAGATAAAAATGCAAATGAAACCTCCCCGGAGGAATTTACAGACCACATGAAGAAAAATACAGTAATTACATTCATGACAAAGCAATGTTTAATATCTTGCCAAGGAGAGGGGAGGACACAATAAGGCTAAACCATTGCAGCAAGTATTACAGAAAACAATTCTGCATCATTAGAGACCTACACTTCCTTATGTGTATGAACTAGGAGGAGGAAGTAAGAAAATGTAAAATGTCTGGAAAGTGGAAGCAGAAAAGAGTTAATATAATAAAAGAGAAAAGCATATCCACAGAAAAAGAGGAAGACGGAGGAACTGTTGAGTATTAAATAGCTTATGGTCAATTTTAGGGATACCTTTGGATCTCCTCACCCTAATAGTAACCTGTTACATGGGTGGAGTCAACACAACATTGGTGGGGTAAGGTACTAACTAGTGGAAGCAGATGTTTCAGCATCTGGCCTTCAGGGGAAAAACATATTCAGTTGAAACATTATGTGACTGGAGCTACAGTAAATGGTAGCACAAGATAGGGTTATTATCTGTCGGTCTGTCTATCTGTCTATCTATCTTTGGCTCAGGGAACTTGTCTGTGTAAAACTTGCAAATTTGGGTTGCCCTTGTTATAAAAAAATATTTAAAAAACCCCAAAACATATGTTATCCGAGCTTTTGCCATGCCTGTCCCAAACTAGGGACAATAGCTCATCTTTAACCTGCAAAGTTTCTCTTAGCAAAATGGCACCTTAAGACCATAGCATGCTTAACCTGTTGAAACCATTTTGCCTGCAATGAGATGGAAAAGAGTAGTGGAATTTTCTAGAGTGGGAATAAAAGAATAAACCCTGATGTGAGGATACATCTCTTAAAAAGAGAGGAGGGTAGAAAGAGTTGGGGAGAGAGGAACAAAAGTGACATTTTCGGGAAGGAAAGGAAACCTGTTGACTGCTGGTCCAGACAAGCTGAAGGGCACTGTTGGGGTCAGCATTGATTGTTTTGTATTTGTCCTGGATTTGCATATCTTTTGTGCTGTGTAAAATAAGCATAGGACTGAAATCCAGGAGTGGAAGGACCCACTGTGGTCAATGGACCCTCTCCAGGAAACCACATCATATAAACCCTTTCGTGCATTGATCATGCTCCATTGTAAAAGCAGCTGGTGCTTTTGCCCCCGCTACTCCTGTCGGAAAGCTGTTCCGGGACCTTTTTCCTTTTGATGATTAGTAACATTCTTCTCATTTCCAACCTACATTTATTCAGGGCCAGTGTATGTCCATTAGTTTTTGTGCCAACACTGACCTTTAGCTTAAATAGTTATTTTCCCTTTCCAGTGTTTACTCCTGATGTATTTATAGACAGTGATCATATCCCCTCCTAGCTTTCATCCTCCCCTCTTAATTTGTCATTTGGATTGCTTAATTACCCAACCTTTTTTTCATCTCTCCTAGTACAATAGGTCTCCCTAATTGCCATCATAAGTGGGGCAAGGTTATACTGTGTAGGGTTATATTGTGTATGGCATGCCAGGTGACATTGTGGCTGGTGTGCCAGGAATGAATTCAAACTGGCAGGGGACACAAATGGGTCAGCAGATGTACATTTTGTGTGTGTAGAAATACTTGGACCCTGAACAGGAAACCTAAAGAAGAAATATAAGTGCGACACCTCATTAGAGGATCCACTCAGATACTCCTGTCCTCATGTACCGTATATTAATTTCCCCAAATGCTGACCATAAATACCTGACAAATATAGGAATGGAAGGTGTCCAGATCACCTATTGTGAGTGGATGGTAGATGACTGGGATTTTCTTCTTTTTTTTTTTTTTCCAGCATGACTCTTTCAATTCAGTCTTGTTGACAGTAGGAAAAATGCCAATGTGATTGGGGGGGGAGGGGGGGGGTGAAACCATGGGAGAGCTGTATCCTAAGGAGTGCTTTCTCTTATTTCTTTTATTGCCGACTTTTATGTAGTGTCGAAATAAAATTGTAACAATCCTCTTGTTGAAGTGCGTGCTGGTAACCATCACCTTTTAAAGGGAGCACGCAACCAGCAGATGAAGTTCTTAGTCTTTATGGGCAGAGAGTTCAAGACGTATAGACTGCAACTTCTGGAGTTTTTTAACTGGCTCAGAAGTTTCTGCACTCAATGATGTGCAAACAGAAAAGCCAAAATGTCTCTGTTATGCCACTTTGCAGAGTCAGGCCAAAATTGTCACAAGTGGGTGTTTAAATGAGGCATCTAAATCCATATTTAGACACCTAAACCAGTGGCCTAATCTTCAGGGATGTTCCAGGCAATACTAGAAGAGCGATGCCTGTTTGAAAAATTACGGTAGCTTCGTAAGCATTGTATGAAGCTTTGTGTCCCTTGAGCAATGGATGCGTTTCACTTACCCCCTGCAGTTTTTAATTACTTTATTGCTTGCTGCTGATGTCCAGCACCTCTGAAAACCACGTTACCCATTTAGTCATAAAATCCTACAGTTCCTAAACCAACCACTGAAGAAGCTATGAGTCAGACCTAGGAGATCATAAAGACTTGCTGAAACACCACAAGTTTTATCATTTCTTTAAATATCAGTTTGGCGGTTCCCGTTATCTGACTTTTTCTGTTTCAAATTCCCTTGATTCATGTTTTCAAACCTTCCCCTGCCCCCCCACTCCCTTACAACTATTAGGGTAGAAATTTCCCATTTAAAAAAAAAACCTGAAGCCTGAGATTCTCTCCTAAGCACATGAATCCAAGAGGTGGGGCTTTAAGAAAAATCACCTAACAGTATGAGACTCACAGTTTGCCATGGTCAGGATTCAGGGGCCTGACAGCAGGCATCTGAGTGTGAAAAATCCTTCAAGAGCATGATTCAGTCTTCAGGGCTGGAGGGGAGCTGGGAACAGCTAGCAAGTCAAAGAAAGAGCATCAAGGAGACTGCTTAGCACTGTGGGTAGAGCAATGCAATGTGCTGGGCGGGCATCAGGAAAGATGGGGACTCTCTTCATATTTCTATCACTGGTGTGTTGTGCAGGTTTGGGTATTTTGTGTCACCTGTGTGTGACTCTGATTTGCATCCTGCCTTTTGTCTGTCATCCCTTTTAAATGTGAAACTTTTATGTTTGCCCAGCACCTAGCGTGGTGGTTGTCAAATAGTTTGAGGTTATGTATCCCTTTTGAAGTTTGTTATACTGATGCTTACCTCTCCAATGCTGTGCTATGGTTAAGAAAAAAAGCACTTCATATCACTACAACAAACGATAAGCTCTCCAGTAACCTAAAAGACATGGCAATATTGTTCTTATTTTTTTTTTCTTTTTCTTCCTTTTACTTTATTTAAAGTTCCCTTCCCTTCTTCTGCTCTCCCATGCTTTTCTTTCACATAACCCTAGAAGTTTGTCATGTGTCCCTAGGGGTGCATGTACCCCAGTTGGAGAAATTCTGGCCTTGATTCAATTCAATCTTCAGTTTCAGCCCCAGTTACTAAATGAATACAAATATTAAGCAATAGTCTCACATCTGAAGAGGGCCTTGTATATTAAGGCATGTGCAGCTTCTTATATCCTAACATGTCTGCATTACTATATATATATATATATATATATAAATATACCTTGGAAAACAAATTGCAGTAGCAAATTTGACCTGTGCGCCAGTGTATTTCTACACATATTTCCTCTTTAGCAAATTAGAGTTAACTGTTTTCCTGCTCCCAGGACCCTCAATGTACGGTAGTTGAGTGAGTCAAGATTAAAGCAGTTGTTTGCTGTTAACATGTACAGTAGACAAAATAAAATGATCCTTGAGTATGATTCCTATGTATAAACTCTTTGTAGCTATTATCAAGCTAGCAATAGGTTCTCCAATCTTCTATTAAAATATCAATAGTATTTTTCAGAGCTTAAATTGAGCAGTGATTTTATTTAAGGCCGAACCTATACGCCTTTTTTCTTCGAAGAATCTCTTGTTGTTGCTAAAAATGAAAGCCATTCAAACTAGCAATGATTGAAACAGGGGCAGAGAAGGAAAAAAAAAATCAATAGAACAATTTCCAGGGTACTATCTCTGCTTTTGAAAAAAGACCATTAATAACATGCTTCCAGTAAAAGCAGCTGCTTGTTCAAAGTGCATTCAAGGGTGAGCTGAAAGGATGACTCTCTGTACGCAGCCTCCCTGGAGATAGAGTTTGCAAAGATTTCAAAACCCAGCCTCAGAATCTGGACAAAGCCTTTCCTAGGCATTTTAAATAGTTTTTTTTCTTGTATTGGACTGTAAATCCAGGGCTGAAAGGCCTTCCAAAACAGAGCAACTTTTGAGAGGGTGATGCAGGTCGCTGCATGAGCCAGCACTATCAAAATCATTTACAGAAAATAACTTGCTTTTCAGATTTGCATACTTGATGGTGGTGACTAATATGAGCTGTCAAAAAGTTGTGGCAATTTTCTCTGTAGCTCCATAGTATCTCTCAGCCCGAGGGCCACGTCCAAAAGTTCTTTCTCCAGCAAATGATCTCAGTGGAAGTTTTGATGGAGTAAGATCTGATTAAGGACTGAAAGTGGCATTTATCCTATGCTCTGGTTCTTGGCACTGGGATTTACTTTGCCCTCGGTTTTATGAATGAGGTACATTTCAATAATGAGATATGCACCCTCCAAATTGCTGGAATTTCCTATGGAAAATGTTCTTGAACCAAACTGTAGGAGGAGTACTGTAACATTTTGGGGTATTTAGGACTTAATGAATGCCCTACAACTCATGCTTACAGTGGTCCAATGTTTCCTCTGTGATAAATCCTGCAGGCATGAGGTCCTTGGTTGGGATAAATCATTATAACTACACTCAAACTGGTAGCTATGCCAGGTCCAGATCAGTGCATTAATAGGCAATCACTACAATCACTGCAACTAATATGCAATCACTGCCATCACTGCAGTGTATTCTGCAACCATATGCAATGCACTCCTTTTTATTTTTTTTTAAATGGATGTAAATGATATGCACAAAGATGAGTGGCAATTAGTGTCTCCCTGAATTATGCTATGTAAGCAGAAAGTGAAAATAATTGTCTTTCCTGTAGACTATATTCTGCTCTGCTGGCATAGAAGGGGGCCATTCACGAGAATTAAGAAAAAAATGCTTTAGATGTGTGTTGATTGCAGACTCCAAAACAATACTCTGGACAAAACAGTGGTGAACTATGGATATGTATGAAATCTAAACCCGAACATTAATCCAGATTTTGCAAATTGCCCTATCTTGATTATGGGTGAGGCCCATCAAGAGAATCAGAGGATCTACCTTTTTTTTTTCCCCAGTTAAAGCACTATCTAGTTTTTTGTTTGATTTTTTGTTTTCAGTTATTATTACTTACTCCACTGGTACTTGTGCTTCATCTCTGAGGGGGATGAATCTTTTTAAGAGAAAAAGGCTTTGGAAATAGATACTTGGCATGAAAACTATGTATCATCCTAATAGCAAAAGATCTTGGGATATGAATAAAGATGATGTGAACGGGGGAAAAGATGTCCTAAGTTGCTATGGTATTGTTCTGTAGGTGTCCTGGATGGGACCCGAGAGTGGCATCCACGGTGGCATGCCCATATCACATGTCAGGGGATCTGGGTTTCAACCCTGTGACTAGTCTTTCACTTGAAGCTTGTGGCTCTGTAGAATAGCAGTTCTCATGTTCACTTGTCACACAAAGGTTCAATACCAGACAATAAAGGCCGTTCCTGGCAATGTAGACCAAGCTCTGCTTTTTATCTCATTTCAAGAACAATATGAAGAAGTTGGAAGCAGTCCAGTGGAGAGCAACAAAAATTATTAGAGGTCTAATGAATATGATTTACAAGAAAAGTTTGGAAGAGCTAGAATCACTTAGCCTGGAGGAGAGAAGAGTTAAGGGCATTTGATGACAGTCTTAGTATACCTGAAGGGTGGTTGTAGAGAGGATGGTGATAGACTGTTCTCTGAGGTTGCAGGGCACAAGACTAGAACTAGTGGTCTTAAATTTAAGGTTAACATATGCTGGATATTGGAAGAACATTCTGACTCTAAGCGTGCTTTGGCATTGGAGCTGAATACTTAGAGATTTTCTCTAATCTCCATCCTTTTACATTTTTAAGAGCACTTTAGACAAACATTTGTCTGGAATGGTTTAAATGGGTATGATCCTGCCTTGAGGTCCTTTCCATTTCTATCTTTCTATGGGCATTTGTAGATGACATAGGGGTTTAATTCTCCCTAAATTGACATGGTGTTTTTTTTAAAAACTCCGCTTCGATTTAGGGTGAAGCAAACCCCTGTGTCGTGTACACCCATGCCCTTACCTGCCTCTCCAGTGGCAGGGAGGGGAGAGCAGGCTGCCAGAGGGTCAGGAGGTCCTTGAGCTTGGCGGGGTTGGTTTTTCTCTCCATGGCAGGGACACCCCCCCCCCCCCCCACGGACCCCCCCGCCCTTACTCCCCAGGCGGCACCTGCCCACAGGCACCCAGCTCAGGCAGTCCCAGGGGGCACTGCAGCTGTGGAGGGAAGCACTGGGTCCCTGCGCAGCTCAGGTAGGCAGGCAGGCTCCAGGGAGGAAAAAAAAAGATCAGGCTCACTACTTTTTGGTTTTTTTCCCCTTCAGTGCACCCTGCCTTCCCAGGCTGCTGCCGGGCTGTCTGCTGGGGCGGCCTGCAGAGTCTCGGAGCCTCACAGGGGCCGGTGATTCCCTCCATGGCTATAAGGTAGTAAACTAAAACTCCTCAGAGGTGTTTTAGTTTGCTGCACCCCAAAGTCATTTGCTGCACCCCAAGGTCATTTAAGGATCATTCTGCTGCCAAATTTGCTACAGGGGCTGGAATGAATGCGCAATACACCACCAAATTTGCAAACTCGTGCAAACAGCAATGCCATTAAAGCAGTGCAGAAAGGGCATTTAACCTGCTTTAATGTGTCATCTACAAATGCCCTATGGCTTCCACAGTGAAATTTTACTTGTCTGTAGAATGGTTCTGCTGTCTGCTTTTGGAGGGCAGCTGATATTACTACAGATTGCATGGGGGGTTTGCATGAAAAGCAAAAGATATTGATGGGGAAGTGGTAGGAAAAAGGGATCCTGTCTTCTGTCTTCCAACAGCCTTCACTTACAATATAAAAACCTGATTTACATGGCACTAAATACAAGAAGAAATACTAATTATTCCTCTGTGAGCACTTCACTGTTTCCCATTCTCCTAGCATCTCTTCTATATCTCCTGTCCATTCTGTGCTTGCATTTCTGGTCTTTTGCATGTTGCACACATATACACACACGCCTACATCCCCACAGCCTTATCCACTGTTCAATCTGTTCTCACCCCCAACATGCCATGCATTCCAGTCCTCCTGGTGTTCGAGACTTGAGATGTCTACAAATACTTAGCCATTAAAGTGCTACTTTTTTTTTTGCACATTCTTTATTATATAGACTTTTTTTCCTCTTTACTTCAGATTGACTTCATATGTGGATTTCTTGCTGCTAACTGGGGATAGTCCCAGAGAAAAAAATATTGACATTCATTTAAAAATGAGTCCACCGATTCAGTGCAATTCCCAAGCATTCAAATAATTTCATTCTAATTCACTTACTAACTTTCCCCCAAATCTTCGTATTTTGTCAAAAGGTATTACAATTTTCGAGGTATGGCACAGGATCTCACCACGCCTAGCAAACTTTGCATGAGCTGCTAGCTTTTCCAAATTTTTTGTGTATTTGGGATTTCCCAGAAATGAAGGGTGAATGTAATTCATTCTGGGTATCTGCAAAAACACAGAAGAAATGCCATATAGGTAGAGCAATCTGTCAATGTTCATGAAGAAGCGTGAAGCTTGGATTTACCCACCAAAAATATGGGCCCTGTTGAGCGTTAGCAAGAAAGAACCATGGGCCAAATAGTGGTAGGATTAGGGACCGTTTAGTTGGAGGCAAGAGAGATAAAACAGGCCAGTTTGCAAGGTGGTAAGGAAAAGGACCATGAACATTTCCATCTTCATACCAGTAAAACCATTGGTTAGGATACAGTAAAATAGACTTCTAATAAGCTTTGAAAGCTTATTCAAAGTAACCCTGCAGAATTTCATAGGATCCTCTATTACTACTTAAGCCTTTGATTTAGAAAGCTGAATATTGGTTAGACTTGCCTTTGTCTTTTTAAGACCATATTAATACACTTTCATTGACTGTATCTATGATAAATTCAGCATGTAGGATCATTTTAGATTTCATGAGTTTTTACCTTATCATAAAAAGTTATTACCCAGTTCATTGAAATTTGGCTGCATAATTCTGCAATTTTTATTCAAATGGCTTTTTTTTATTATTATTTTAATGTTGTCTGGCAGCATTCAAATGCAAACCCAGAGATGGGGGGCCTCCTCTTCACATTTTATTATAGCTGAGATCCAAAAGCTAAATGGCGACTGGGACTAGATGGCCATGAAAGGGAACAGGAATTTCTCTGCATAGTTTATCTAAACTCTGAAATTAGCAGGCATTGTCTATCACTGCAGATTTCTGTAGGGAGCTGAGATGACTGGGCAACAGGTTTTTTTACCTTCCAAGTGTGTTGGATACAGCCAACACTTGGGGTTTTGGCTGGGGTGTGCCAAAACTTTTGCTGGAACCTAAACCTGGAGGTTCCTGCCTAGAAGTTCTTGTTCCTCTGCTCAGCATCAGACCTTTTGCCATGTTTGTGCTCAGGAAGGCATTTTACCCCATGCTACAAGCTATGGGGTAAGGATTGCCTTCTTCAGCAGCGGAGAGTGTGGTCCTCTTCCCGGATCTCTCAAGCATATTTTAACAACTATGCTGTAGCAGGGCATTGGCTGCCATGGGCCCTCTGCTTTCGGGTGCTATTTCTGGAGGTTCTGTTCAGGGTTGACTGTGTGGTTTTGCAAATAGGTTAGACAATGGATTTGTGCAGGATGGTTTAGATAGGGATGATCCTTCCTCAGGCAGGAGGTTGGACTAGATGACTCTAGAGGTCCCTTCCAGCCCTACTTTCCTATAATCCTATGATGGGGATAAAGAGTGGGTAAGGCCATGCACCCTAAAACTGTACCGCTCAATTTAGCGGTTAGCACAAAGCCAACACAGTTCATACTGGAGCAAATAGTTACTGCTCAACTATATGTGGACCAAAAGCAGGAGACACAACATTCATAGATTCATAGATGTTAGGGTCGGAAGGGACCTCAATAGATCATTGAGTCCGACCCCCTGCATAGGCAGGAAAGAGGGCTGGGTCTAGATGACCCCAGCTAGATGGTTATCTAACCTCCTCTTGAAGACCCCCAGGGTAGGGGAGAGCACCACCTCCCTTGGGAGCCCATTCCAGATTGTGTGATGCATTTAGGAAACATAATCTTAAATTTGTCGATTTGACTTTGTAGACTGAAGGTTGTGAACCTGTCCTGTAGTCGCCTAAAAACCACAGGTAGGTGCAGGTGTGCAGGTGTTGAGGGAATGTATGCTCAGGCCCTGATTTACCATTTACACTGAAAAAAATAGCACCAGTGCTAGAGAAACCCTTATAAGTGAGTGTATGTGAAGAGAAGTGGAGTTTTTTTTTTCTTTTTTTTTTACTGGGCAACAGAGCCTGACATTTTCTGTAGCTACTGACTGTGAGCATGTACACACATCAGTGAGTAGAAGGCACTGTCTTCTGTGGACGTGAAGTTAGCCTGTTCCACTGGTTGTGATTGCTTTGCCCCCTGCTGCCAAGTTTCAAGAGCTACTGAAAGATTCAGTACTGCTCCTGACAACAAATGGTCATTTTCTTCAAGCTGATCCACAGGGGATTGTGTTTTAGGAGCAGAAAATCTACATCCTATTCCCCATGGGTGACTGGTGCCTCCCGAGTCTGGGGGGCACCAGATCAACGACCGGGGCACGGGGGTCCCCCAGCAGCCGATCGCTGAGCCTGAAATCACCAGCGGCAAAACCAGAAGTGCCCTTCCACCAGCACTTCAGGTTTTCTGGCTGGCGTTTCCAGGGGGTGCACAGCCAATCTCAGGGGCTGCACATGTACCCTCATGCATGCATCTCCAGTGCTATTCCCTGTGCTACCATAGGTGCCAGCCATTTTATCTGAATAAGTGTATGAAGAGAGTTTGGGAAAACATGACCCAGCAGTGTTAGTTTAACATGCTGAAAAGACTTTTAGAGTGGCAGGAAATCCCGATCATGCAAACACAAACGCAATTGCGTCAGAGTAAATGGGAAATCTTGTGTCGTCTACAAATGCCCCAAGAATGGGAACAGCAGAAGTCAATGCGCTCATTGGGAAGTCACCAGATAGCCAAGAGGAAAACCTGAGATGTGTCTTAAACTCCAGCTTGCTCAGATGCTTAGACACCTTACTCCGGGTTGCATGGAGACTGCTGTCACTAATGAAGCTTTACCACCTTCTCCCATAGTTAGGGGTGCATGCTCTATCTCTTTATCCCAAAACATAGCTAGAGAAGAAAGTGATGGGCCCTTTATATATAATAGTTCAGTTATTAAAGCATTCACCCAGGATGTGAATACCCAGATTCAGTTCCCACCTCTAACAGAACTGAAACACACATCTTACACCCCAGGGAATGATTCTAGCCACAGGACTGTGGGGTAGCATACTTTCAGTCCCACCTGATGAAGATGATTCATTTTAACATGAATTAATTAAATATTTGTAAGGCGCAAGGGAGCACTGCTGTCTAGTTGTGACTGTGTACGTGTTTCTTGGAAGAGAATGACTAATCTGTCATTTGCAGCAGAAATATGACAAACACCATCAAGTTTGATTGGTGTTAGACCTTTGATGTGGAGCTGCAGAAATGCAGGAAAACCACAAACACAGGATGGCAGTAGCAAAACTAGGTCAGAGGGACCAGGTCAGCTACCCCAGATGCCGACTTGGTCAAATTGGAGCTGGGGGATCGAAAAAATATTCGGTCCTGCTGCAGCCTTGCAATCACACGAGTGGCACAGCGGCACCCAGAAGTCACCACTGCCCCATGCATCTCTCTGCCCCAGGCTGTCGGCCCTTTGGTTACGGCCCTGCACAGCAGGATTGTAGGGTGATTTCAGGAAATCGTTTTTCTGGCATGAGTTGTTTCCAGAGAGCACTGTGGAGGTTACTGGCCGTGACTGTCCATATTTGACATATATAGCCTATGCTGCTTGAGGACAGGTGAACCATATCAAGGTCACACATTTGCTGGACAAGCGAACTATTCATTGCAGTATTCCAAGGAAGGTGTCCTCAAGACCCACCAACTCCCACAATAGTTTTCAGCAAAAAGTGACCATGACCGCCATGCTTTCCCCTGAATTCAAAGTTGTTGGCAGCAGTTATATGTGTTCTGGGACGTTGATGTTGAGACAGCATTCAGGCTCCGATCTGCATTGCAGTGGAGCTCTGCTGCTCACCCTGGGGGTCTTCTGCCCACCCACAAAAGTTTACCTTTAGACACCCTGCAACATTTGCAATTTAAAGTCTAGCTGCTGAATGAATTTAGGTGCTTGCTTACTGAGTTTTGGGGCCACTGGAGCAGGGATATTCTGGATTGCTTTTCAGTGTCTACTTTACAAATCTAGATCTCTCCCCATATCTTTTTCAGTATCCAGGTGCCTAACTCCCTTGGATCCTTTTGAAAAAAAAATCACTGAAGGGCATAAAGGCAAAGCAGGTTTTGCTCTCCTTTTTGCTTAACTGAACTGAACAAACCCTGCATACACTGAACAAAGCCTGTGCAGGTTGCATAGGCAAAGGTACTATTCATAGGCCAAAATGATCTGCAGTGCTCCAACCATGAAGTCACTGAAAGGATCCATGAATCTGTGACAAAATGAACCATAGACTGCAGTACCACTGGCTGTAACTTTGTAAAGCTGTATATTTTACACCACAGCAATGACAATTTTTGGTGGCTTCCTGTATGCCGCACATGCCCCGTGGACTTGACAGATTCCTTTGGGCACCCCTTTTTATGCCAAACCTCATTGGTTTTTATATCTCTGAGTTTCTATTCTAAGGAGATGCTTCTCATATAATCTGCTGGCTTGATAGATGAGGGCATGGTATTATTGCAACGTGCTGTCCGCTGCTCCTTTTCATCATAGTTATAGCTACAGAGTAGCAGGAGCTTCACTGGAAATGAATGTTAGAAATCATAATGGCACTTTATACCATGCAATTTTATTTAGGGAAATGCTATTCAAGACATAAAATAAGGGATTCCTGAAGAAATAAATAAACAACTGGAAACTTTAATATAATGATTTTGGTGTCAGGGTTATTGTTTTCCATAAGGATCCAGATGGCACTTTTATATTCTAGATTTTACCCCCATTTACTTCAATTTTGTCCAAAGATTAATATGAGATGTGCATTTCCAAGTGAGAGATTACCATAGTGATTAAAATCTCTTTTGTTAAGTGTAAGCAGAAGAAGCACTTATTAATACTGAGAAATATATTACTTGAGTCTCCTCTCTGCTTAAATTTCTCATGAAACTCAGCCATATTGGTGTCACAACCCAGTGATTTTGGTGCCTCGGCACGATGGAATTTTCCCACCACATGAGAGCCTCTTGCAAAGTAAAAGGTTTTCTGTTGCAGCAGAAAACCCCAGTGCAAGAGAGTTCCCGCCATTTGAATGCAAATTTGTGTCCCGCTATTGGCTAGTTCTAAATTATTCCTACGTGGCGGCTGGGAATTGGCTTGCTGGCCATTTAAAATTTTGTGCGACTTCCGCCCAAGTCGGAGAACTTTGAGCACACTGCAGAGTGCCTCTAAAGAAATCTGACTTGCGGCTGAGCTGATCGATAGACTGATCACCTATCGATTCTTCTCCCCGTCGCCGAGCGCAATCCCCGACGTAACCTTGCCCCGCCGGCTTGATTTGTGGACGGATGAGCTAGCCTGAGCCTTGCCAGCTGGAACAACTAACATAGTTGTTCATACGACCGGACCGTCAGCGTCGCAGCTACAAGCGGCGTAAGTAAAGTTTTGCAACCAATTAAGCCTTGTCCGCCTCTCTATTCACCAGCCCGTCCAATGAATGAGTAATTATTAAATCACCTCGAGTCGGCTCTGGCCGTCCGAGATAATTGGAAAGGTGGGCTTTTTTAATACCAGCATCATTTAGTCTTAATTTTCATCCATGGCTGTCCAGACTGGTGACTCTATGCACAAAACTATTTTTTTCTTTTTGCAAAATCTTGTAGATAAAAATGTATTTTCCATGAAAGGAATAACATTTGATTGCATCTAGGTATCGGTGCTGAAAACTGAATGCCTAGGACCACATCTTCTAAAAAAGTTGAGGATCAAATATTTAATCTCAAATATATTTCCTGTTATCCTATTCCTGGTCTCTGAGCACCTTAGCATTCTGTAAATGAACTTTTCTATACAAGGCCCTTATCAAGGCCCTTATCAAGGTGGGAGGGAATCATAGAAAATGAGGGTTGGAAGGGACCTCAGGAGGTCATATCTAGTCCAAACCCTTGCTCAAAAGTGGACCATCCCAGCCAAGGCTTTGTCTAGACTGGTCTTAAAATGCCCCTGAGGATGGAGATTGCACCACCTCTCTGGGTAACCTGTTCCAGTGCTTTACTACCCTCCTCGTGAGAGAGTTTTTTTTCTTAACTTGCAACCTAAATTTCCGGTGCTGCAACTTGAGCCCATTGCTCCTTGTTCTGTCATCTTCCAAAACTGCCCCATCCTCTTTGTAACCCCCCTGCAGGTAATCGAAGGCTGCTATTAAGTCCCCTCTCAGTCTTCTCTTCTCTCAACTAAATAAGCCCAGTTCTCATGGCCTCTCCTCAGAAGTCATGTCCCCTAGCCCCTGAACCATTTTTGTTGCCCTCCGCTGGACTCTCTCTACTGTGTCCCTATTTTCAAGAAGGGGAGGAAGGAGAATCCAGGCAACTCCAGGCCAGTCAGTCTCGCCTCCATCCTTGGTAAAGTCTTTGAAAAGATTATTAAGGCTCATATATGTGAGAGTCCAGCAGGAAAAATTATGCTGAGGGGAAACCAGCACGGGTTCATAGCAGGTAGATCATGCCTGACTAATCTAGTCTCTTTTTATGACCAGGTTACAAAACGCCTGGACGCAGGAGTAGGGGTAGATATCTTTTACTTAGACTTCAGGAAGGCCTTCGATACGGTATCCCACCCCATACTGGTGAACAAATTAAGAGGCTGTGACTTAGATGATTACACAGTCCGTAGGTGGCAAATTGGCTAGAGGGTCATGCCCAGAGAGTGGTGGTGGATGGGTCGGTATCGACCTGGAAGGACGTGGGCAGTGGAGTTCCCCAGGGCTCAGTTCTGGGGCCGGTGTTGTTCAACATCTTCATCAGTGATCTGGATGAGGGGGTGGGAAGCACCCTGTCCAAATTCACAGATGACACAAAAGTATGGGGTGCAGCTAACACCCTGGAGAGGAGGAACCAGATCCCGGCCAACCTAGACAGGTTGGGGAAGTGGGCAAAGAGCAACAGGATGCAATTCAATAAGGACAAGTGCAAGGTGCTGCATCTAGGGAGGAAGAACTGCCATCATACCTGCAGGCTGGG
>NW_005843158.1:129429-160582 GCF_000455745.1 Alligator sinensis | reverse complement strand
GGGGGGGCAACCTTCTCAGATCCACTAAGGCAGAAAAAGATCTTGGAGTCAGTGTTGACTCCAGGATGAACATGAGTCACCAATGTGATGAAGCAGTTGACAGAGCCAATCGCACCTTGTTGTGCATCCGTAGATACTTCACAAACAGGTCCAGGGAGGTGATTCTCCCCCTCTATGTGGCACTGGTCAGGCCACAGCTGGAGTACTGTGTCCAGTTCTGGGCACCGCATTTCAAGTAGGATGCGGACAACCTGGTGAGGGTCCAAAGAAAAGCCACTTGCCTGATTAGAGGCCTACATGGAAGGCCCTACGAGGAAAGGCTAAGGGACCTCAACCTCTTCAGCCTCTCCAAGAGAAGGCTGAGAGGGGACTTTGTGGTGGCATCCAAATTCATAAGGGGAGAGCAACATGAAGTAGGTGACAATCTGTTCCCCAGGGCACCCCCTGGAATGACAAGGAACAACGGCCATAAGCTACTGGAGAGAAGGTTTAGGCTGGACATTAGGAGAAAGTTCTTCACGGAAAGGGTTGCCAGAATGTGGAATGGGCTTGCAAGAGAGGTGGTGCTTGCCCCATCCTTGGGGGTCTTCAAGAGGAGACTGGACAAGTACCTGGCTGGGATCACATGACCCCAGGGTTGGTGACTCTTTTCTTGCCTGCCAGGGGCAGGGGTTGGACTAGATGGCCCACTGAGGTCCCTTCTGACTCTATGAACCTATGCATCTATGAATCTATGAATCCTTTCTGTAGTGGGGGCCCAAAACTGGACACAGGACTCCAGATGTGGCCTCACCAGTGCTGAATACAGGGGAAGAATCACTGCCCTTGACCTACTGGCAACACTCCTACCAATGCAGCCCAGTATGCCGATAGCCTTCTTGGCAACTGGGGCATCCTTTTTGAGAGACAGAGCACTGTGAGAGCATAAAGGACCAGATCCTATTTCACACATTAGATGCCCAAGTCAACTTAGTGTGATATTATTCCACTCTGCTCCAGTCCCTAAAAAACTGTGAATGACAAAGGTTGGTGGGTTCTCCACTTGCTCACTGCTACCAATGATTTAGTCTTAAGGCTAAAATGGTGACATATTACAATACCAGGCATACTCTTTTTAGTGGTTGAATTAGAGCCTGCTACCTAAAAAAAACCCAAAACCCCCAACCCCCGCCAGGAAAACCCTGGAGTACTAGAGTCTTTCTACTTGTTTCACTATGGTTTTGATGAAGCCCACGATCTACACCAGTCCTGACCTCACATCTGCAATTGTGAACAGTATACATGAGCCACACAGATACAATAAGTATTTTGTGCTTACCATGGAAATTCAGGCAACTACTTTGGGTAACATTTGGATTTCAGTTTTGTGAGTGTTGCCCTTAGTACCATGTTGCAGTGACATACTCAGCACCATTAACCATGTCAGAGTAAAAACAAATTAGACTGAAATACCATTACAGTGGGCACATTAAAAGGCTCCAGCCTTGTAGCAATATTGTATCTGAACAAGATTACCAATAAGTAAACCCCAAAAAGCAGGGTTTCTGCTTTGATTTATTTCCCTGAGTATTTGATTTTCACCTGAACTGCATTTCAGGCCCTGGTGTCCCACCAAACAGGCTGTCCCTGGATTTGGGAATCTAGAATTTCCTATTGAACTGCAGGGTAGAGACACCATATTTCCAAGACTTCAATTTCAGGAAAGACCAACCATTAGATTGTTCTAAATCTGGATGGGGACTTCCACGCTGTGTCCAGACAAGCACAGACTTGTGGTATCTGGCGGTGCAGACCCATTTGTAGCATCACATACCACACATGCAGGCTTTCCCTGCACTGTAACTTTGCAGTTTGGAGGGGGGGGAGGTTGACCATGGGAAATCCTGGGGTCAAAAAAGCCCGTGCCAAAAAAAAGTTGGGTGGCACATGTGGCGGCAGTGCGCATCATCCACAACCAGAGCCTGGCCAGCTAGAGCCATGCCCCAGCTGCTGTCCAGGATCCCAGTTGCAGGAGCACCACAGCTGCAGCTCCCTGAGCCCCCCAGAACCCCAGGTAAGGCTACTGAGGCTAGCACAGTTGCTGGCCCCAGCCTCCCTCACCCCACTCAGAGGGTGCTTGGCATGGGCATTGACTAGGGACAAGTGGCAGTGGGACAAGATGTCCCGCTGCTACTTGTCCCCAGATTAACAAATGTCCATGCTCATGTGGACACAGCCCAGGAGTCCAAGGTACAGAACAGATCCACCAGATGAGCACTCAGAGGTTTAGGTAGTCCAGGGTCTCTAGCTCCAATGCAGATGACCTAGGTCTGCTGATCCAGGGCAGGGGTCTTCATGCTTACAAGATCTCTGGTTCCATGGCAGACCTACCTAGGGGCTTGCAGAACCTGTGGTTGTGACACAGACCCACCTCGATTTTGACTTTGGAAATACAGGGTAGCTGTCCCTGAGACAGTTCTCCAGGGAACCCTTAATCAAAAGATTGAACCTGAGATGTTCTGAATGACACATTCTCCAGCAACTATATTCCCAATGTTAAAATAAGGGAAAGGTGAGGAGGCTACAATTATAACTTGGGGTGATTATTTAAGTTCCTTATGGCTATGTCTCGATGAGTGCAGCTGTATGGTATGTGGCACTGCAGACATGTCTGCATTGCCACATGCAACATGTTCAGGTGTTCTCCACGCTGCAAGGGAGCAGCATGGGGTTTTTTTACCCCTAAATATTCAGGGGCCAAAAAACCCATGATCAAAAAAAACGGAGTGGCGCATGTAAGGGCAGTGTGTGCAGCTTAAAATGAGCCAGGGCATCTGGAGCCTAACTAGCTTTCGACCAGGCTCTGCACAGCAGGATTGCCACTGCTGCAGCCCCAGGAGGCTCCCAGGACCCCAGGTAAGGCTTCTGGGGCCAAGCCAGTGCTGATCCCAGCTTCCCCTACCCCACCCAGAGTTACTTGCTGCACCTGCAGGTGTTCCCGGGGACATCTAGCGGCGGTACAAGGTGTGCGGGAAACCAAAACTCCACGCTCGTGTGGACGCAGCCTATGTGTGCATCTATTGTATCTTGGTGTCATTTCTTATGAAGTTGGAATGGGTATTAAGATAAGGAGATTGGAACTAGGGAAGGGGTTATATAAGAGATTGTGGTTATGGCATGAAGGAGAGGTAGGGCGATGAGGTTGCAAAATGCGGCTATGGTAGTGCTTCCCAAACTGTCATCCACAGCACCCTGAGCCAGGTACAGACATTACGCTTTTACCGGTATAAGTGATCAGAAACTGGTCCATATCCATAGCAGAACAGAAGTTCGGCACATGTAGATCAGTTTAAAAATGGTGGCACCTGGTCTAAGATTTGCTCCGCTCCTCCCTTGCATGGCGAACATGTGCTCTGCCTCTACCGGTCTATATTACACTGCTTACAGAAAACCGTGTAACTTGGATCGATTCTGCCTCAAGCTTTTTGAATGTCTATATCTAGCCCTGGTGGAGGATAAGGTCTTATTAAGTGTTCTTCTGATCACAATGGACATCTCTTCCCTGTATAGAGCTGTTACAATAACATTGGATAAGAGGGGTCCTTGGTAGTCTATGAGAAATTTTGAAAGTTGAAAGTGGCCCATTGCTCCAAAAGATTGGGAACCACTGTCCTAGTAGAACAAGGATAAATAACCAGGAAAAATAGGAGGAAGGAGGAGAAAATGGTGTGGAAGTTGGATGGTTTCCCTCATCCTATAATACAAATATACATCCTACTTCTTCACGTGCAGTCACAGGTGAATATAGACTGATTTCATCCTTGTAAAATCTGAGTTAAACCCTTTTCTGATCTCCTTAATGGATAATTTTTTTTCAAGCAGATTTCCTAGAGAGGGAAATCTGGAGTGCAAGACTATTAAGAAACTCCTGCTCCCAGGCACAACTATAGTGTAGCAAACTTTGGCCATGTCTGTGTTATGCAGGCCATGCCGTATTACCGTGGCTGCTGGGCTGCTACTGCATGTTTCAGCTGCAGGCAGGAGGGACACATCTGCTGAATACATTAGGTACAGCCTAATATTGTGTTGGCTTAGCGGAGATGTTAATGGAAGATAGCAGCATGGCATAGGGAGGGCAGAAACAGCAGGGCAATGATAATATTAATCCAGGTTAGTCTCATTTACTTCTTTAGGTATATTTTATAGTATAATTCTCTCATTCTTTCTATATGCTTGAACTCTTTTTATTTATTTATTTTTTGGTAGTAAAAAAACCCAGAAGATAAACTTTTCCACGTTGTGCTATGAAAATTAATTAGGAGTATTTTTTTTTTACTTGCCAGATATCAATCCCCTTGTGTTACCCCTCTGTGTGAAAACTGTTAATGAGGAAAGGGATGAATGTCACTGCCTCCCACAGATTTGCATTGTGAGATTTGCCCAGTTTAGCGTGTGTGTGTGTGTGTGTGTGTGTGATTAACTTAATACCTGTTAAAATACATAGCAGGAGTGATAACAAAGAGCATCCATTCAAAAAGCAGGAGGTCTTTGTTCTCTCAGAAATTCCTTATGTACGGCTCCATGCACTAGAGAACAGGCAACTGTGCCGACGCTGCCAGAATGAACTTTATGTACGAAAGAGGAGAGCAGGGAAGCAATGCTGAGTCTACAAAAGTCACTTCTATGTATCAATACAAAATGGACGACCGTTGTGCCTTTTTTAAAACTTACTTGGTCAAACACGAAGAAAGCCCTGGCTATCTTTTCACCAGAAGTTGCAATTCAACGCAGATTTTGGGAACTTGTTAATGTTATATGTAGCTGTAACACCAAGGGCAGGTGAAATCTCCTCCTCTGCAAAGGACTAATATGCCAATTAAGTCCCTATTAAATGGTACATAGACCTTCTGATGTCTGTATGTATATGGCTTTATATCAGTCATAAGCCCGTTACAAAGACTGCTGTACCATCCGTTTCACATAAATAGGGCTAGATGCACAAGTAGGGCGTAGGCACCTATAGGTTTCTTCAGGCACCTAAATCCAAAATATTAGTTCCTCTGGAATGATCAAAACCCCTGTTCACCTGCCACTTAACCCTGTATGTGCCTAAAATCCCTTGGCATCTACATTTCTATCATGTCATTCTTTTAGGAGCCTATATTTTGGCTATTGAGCATGCACATGGTATCCTTTTCCTTTCCAGCTAGATAAGCCCAGCTGAGTTCCTCAGGTTTTCAGGGGGGAAAAAAAGCATATATACAATGGCTGGAAGTTACAAAGAAAAAAATCAAATAAAAATTGGGCATGGATTTTTAACAAAGTGGTTAACCAGTGGAATAAGCTATCACAGGAAGGGGTTGATTTTCCTTCTCTTGATGTCTGTAAATCACAACTGATCAGAACCATGCCTCCTGGAAAGCATATTTTAATCCAGAGCTGGCCAGTCTGTGGCAGACAGTGCCATGGGCAGCCTCTGTTTTTGGCACGTAGCAGACCAGGGACAAGACAAACAGCATAGCAGCCTGTACAGCAGGAAGCAAAAAGCAGAGCAGCAGATCAGTCATGGGAATGGGATCAGAGTGGCACTCGGGGGTGGTGCAGAGCTAATTTGTGGCAGACCTGCTAACAGGTTTGACTCCTACCGATTCATTCAAACAACACTTACTGGGGTCCCTAGAAGAATAACTCAGAGAAATTCTGTCCTGTTCTGTAAAGTGGAGTCAGGCTGGCAATTTCTCTACACACAGCAACAGGAAGGTGTGATTGTAGCATGTGCTAGCATAATCTAGCTGGTCTGGATAGCCACAGCAGTGACAATGCAGCAACACATGTGCTAGCCACCCTGTACAACCCCTTCCACCCTGTGTTCATTGCTCTTGTTCACCTATTTTGCCTAGATTAAGCTAGCACCAGTATGGTGGCACAGATGAGCGAGCATCTTACCTACATTTTGCTCTGTGGACACACTACTGGTCTTGCCAGGGCTGACATTGTGTGTCTGTTAATCTAACTGGTGGAAGCAGGTTGCTAGTGGAAGCATTTGTGATTTATGAAGTCAGGGTTCACTTTTAGTGAATACTCTGCAGGGTCTGTTGGAAATCTCATAGTAGAAGAACAGACACTTGCTCCTTTTGAAGCTACTGGTGATGCTCATTTTGAATTTGGGGGGAAGGGAGGAAAACTGGGTCTATTTGCTAGACTAGTCAGAGACTAAACCCAAAAGAGATGTAGACACAGTCAAAGCAAACCTCTTGGGGGACATTTTTTTTTATAGTGTAGTCACCCAGTTTTTCATGTAACGCAGAGATTGCCCATAAACAAATCCACTCATAGATTGGTGTGATTCAAAAGAAAAATTTGCAACAGCTGTTGTGTGAATAGTGCTGCTCTGAGATTTGAGTTCCTAAGCTGATTACAGGCGAACATCTGGAAAATTGATTTCAATCCAAACCTACTAAAAATTACTGTGTCTGTTAGTTTGTTGTGTTCACTTCAGGAAATGAGCAATTTTGTCATAATTTAAGGAATCTCACTGCATGGTTGGTGGCATATACATTGAATGAATTAAAATATCAGCGTTCCTCTACCGTGGAAAAATATATACAGAATGGAGAAAAAAATCCACTAGAAACTTTTCTTTTGGAGTCTCCTTTGTAGTCTTAGTTGTGCATGGAAAAAAATGTCCAGTAAACCATCTGCCCTGGTATATTATCTTCAAATCAAGTTAGTTCCAGATACTGTAGATGAAAATGAAGAATGTGACTAATAAAATAATCTCCTTGTAATCTCCTAACTCCACATTGAGTCTTGTAATGAGAGGCCCCGAGCTCTATTACTGAGAGAGGTCAGGGAAGAGCTGTGTTTTAAGGGAGATGGCTCAGACAGGGAGCTATATCAACTGAGGAGCAGGAAGTGCTTGGATAGACCTGGGAAGGATGGACAAGGAGTGACTGTCTCAAATTGCATCAAGGGAAGTTTATATTAGATAGTAGGAAGGGTTTTTCTCACTAGGAGGGTAGCCAAATACTGGAACAGTTTATCCAGAGAGGTGGTGGAAGCTCCATCCTTGGAGGTTTTGAAGACCTGGCTAGACAAAGCTTTAGCTGGGATGATCTGGTTGCGGATGGTCCTAGTCTGAGTAGGAGGCTGGACTAGATGTGACCTCCTGAGGTCTCTTCCAACCCTAACTTCCTGTGACCTCAGGAGACAGTATTTATGAGTAGGCCCATAGAAGGGGCCGATCTGGGAGCAGCTCAGCTATGATTGGGAAGGCCTGAAGTGAGGCCTGTGCTGGAAGCATTGGCGACACATAAGGGGTGCATCCAGGTGCACATGTACCCCCTGAGCGTGGCAAATGCACCCCCTGCAAAAAGGCACCACTGACATTGCTCATCACCCTCCTCCCCTCACTGCTTACACTGCCAGTGGCGTCTGTGGGCAGTCCGTGATTGCTCCTGGCTGCTGCCAACACTGCTGGTGGCATCTGCGGGTGTTTGCCGACTGCTGGTTGGTGCTCACCACCCGCCACAATTGCCACCGACAGCGCCGTGGCCACTTGCGGGAGCTCATCGTACCCCCTTGCCAGAGACACGTGACGTTCATGGCTGGAAGATATCGATATAGGACTGAATGGACTGTGAAGCAATCTGGCAACAGGAGCCTGAGCTGAGTGGCCTGGGGTGGCTGTGAGGGAAGCATGGAGGCTTTAACTAGGACATTATGTGGGCATGTACTGGGACTGATTTGGACTAATAAAACACTTAGGTTTGGGATAACAACCCCTAATATTATTCCAGTTCACAAACTGCTTAGGACTGATTTGGGAGCTAGCAAGCCATGCTATTTGATGGGTGAGATCAGGGTCTGCACCAGACAGGACACTGCAAGGACCTAGGAAAGGGGGCCCTGTGACACAAGAAGGGAGAGGCGACCAAAGTTGTTGTCTTCCACACAGAGGGCCCACACCCAAGTTGCTAGCATCAAAGCATGGCAGGCAGTTGGGCTAGAATTCAGGTTGCCTGTTGAGGGCACCATGGGGCCTTGGTGCCCATAGTTTCATAGACCTAGTTCTCTTTTTTCTTATTGAGTGAAATGGGTGTAAAACTGGTAAAGATTGAGAAGTGGATCCATTATTTCTAAGTAGTTTAGTAATATAATTTGGGTAACAAAAGAGTTATGCTTTTGTTTAAGTTAAATGAAGGGCAGTCCATAATAATATGAGATACCACCAATTGCCAAACTTCACGGGAGTTGTGGATTGCCCTTACCTTTCCTGCCCTTGGCATGAGCTACCTGACTTGCAGATCACAAAATGGTGTGAGCTCTGCCTTCTGAACCTGCTATTCCTTACCCTCCACATGCACAAAAAGTTGGTGGGGCCTGAGGAGTGATTGTAACCTGGACTGCCTCCAAAGTGCTGGTCTATACACGTCTAAGCTGGCACTAAGGGAGAAGCAAACTGTGCTAGGTAAATCCCCCCTGGCATTAACTATTAGGGTGGGCAATGCAACTCTAGGTCATCTGGGAGCTAAAGTATGATCAAGACTGTTTTGAATAAATAACTGAAATTAAAGATAAAGTGCAAAGCTTTCTCTAAAGGGACTAGATGACACAGCCAAAAAAGATGATTAAAATGATTTTAGAAAATGTTTTAAAAAAAAATTTAACCATTGAATTTTCATTTTGAACTTTTAAAAAATAAATTAAAATAATACCAAAGGAAATCCTGCATATGAACTTTATTTTTAATGCACAATATTTTGTTTCAAAACATTCAGGATTATTTGAAAAATAATTTTTAAGCCAACAATTCCAGAAAAATGGAGAAGCATTTGTCACATTTGTTAATAGTACAATATCCACATTTTTGCCTCCAAAATGCTTTTTGTGAAAATTTCACTTGGCTGGAGTTATATATTTCACGTATTTTTGGCTGGACTCAATAAGCTGCAATCTACAGTGACTGGGTAACTGTTTATTAATGCATCTATTAATCTTTTGTTGGCACACACATTAATAATTTATTAACAGTTTAGACATTAATTGTAAGTGGAAAAAATGCAAAGGGTGACTTTTATCTTTTATTTCAGTGACACATTATTTTTCAAAAAAAATATGGAAACATGAATCCCAGACTTTCCAGCAATCTGTAAGAAAAGGAATGTGACCCAGGTTTGCTGTTCTTGCTTACCCGAATCTGTTTGCCCGATTTTTGGGGCACACACCCCAACACCCACCCACACTCCTCCCCCCACCACAACTAAGGCTGAGGTTTTGATTTATCTGTAGTTTTATATGCGCACACATATATCAGCATGACTCCAATGACTTCAGTTGAGCTGAGTCAGTTTACACCCACGGAGGTTCTGATGCTAATTTAATTTGGGGTCATTAAACCTTAATTTAAAAAAAAAAGAAGAAGAATGTTGCAAATGGCTCTTAAAATGGTCTCCAGGGCTTCCCCACTCCTGCAAAAGACTGAAGTGAAATATTAAGGACAATGCTAAAGTATGTGTTTAGCTGATTCCTGAATTGGGATGCTTTCATGAATTGGCGTCAGGGAGAAATTCATGTCAAGGAACAATCCCTTTCATGTGCAGAGGGAGAAACATAAGGACAATGGGCAACTGAAGTCCTATTTGAACCCTTTATGGGAGGCTTAATGGGGATATAAATCTACACTAGTTGGGGAACTTGGTGGGGACCACTCAGCTGTGTTAGGAGGCGAGCAGAACAGTACCTCCCTACCCCCTGAGGAGTCTTTGTCACAACAGTCACAGTCCTGCACCCAGTAGTGCACCAGTGAAGAGAGGGAAAGGAGTCAACAGAGCATCAAGGAAGCTCCCTGGGAGCTTCCCCTCCAATTTCAGCAGCCTGAACCCACACTAGCAGTAGCAGCTGCTACCCTAGGAAGGAGAGCTGGAAAAGGTAAGACTCCACTTCCTTCCCCCCCCGCCCCCCTTTGTGGTCAGCATACTCCTACCTCCACCCTGGGTGCTGAAGAAGCTCGCTATTCCTCTGATTTGTACAGGAATAAATTTCACTCTTTCATGTAGAGGACCTGTCCAAGTGCCTTTGCATCATCTAAGAACTTCTTGTGCACGAGTTGGATAAAACGGAGAGCTTTATAGGCAATTAAAATGTGGGTTTCAATGGCAATTAAGTGGTCCAACGTCCTTGTTTGGAGGCATTCACAAGGGTAATCCTGGGATGAATGATGAGTAGCAATGACAAAACTTTCTGATTTTCATTTTGGAGTATCATACACAATCCAACTGTTTTAACTGGGTTATAAAACAAGAACTTTTGATCAATAAAACAGTGTCTATTTTCAATTTAATATAGAAAAAAAGAGAGTAAGAAAGAGAGAGAGAGAGAAAGAAAGAATCAGTCAATTTTTGCTATTACAACTTCAGCCTAGATGACAGAAATAAAATGCTGGCCCCAAGATCTGCATGGAGTCATTCAAAGAGCTTAATAGCATAGAGGATAAATCATTATTATTATTATGAAACAGGAGACAGAGTTCTTGGGACCTGGAACTGTGCAGCTCAGCTCCAACTGCTGTTCAACATTCAAAACTACCAACTTCATTTCCTTCTAGCACGTAATAAATAACACATCTACCCAACATAAAAGCATTTTTATAATAGCAGTAAAGGAACTGCAGAGAGTGTGATTATCATGAACTAATAATACCCTGTAGAAGATATGCGGCACAGATTGGAGATGACCTGAAAATGAGACCCTGGTTCATCTCACTGGTTTTCTAATCAGACCAGACAGTGTCCAATTTTGACCACTCTGCCCAGGACGTCTCCCAGGTTTTAACGTGCTATTCCCTTGCCTCAGTAATTTACACAGAGGGAGTCCATTTATCATTCTGGGTTTTCTTTTTATGCCATGACTTTTAGCACCAGAGCTAAGGCAAATGCACTGTTTTAATTCATTGTGCTGCTTAGCTCCTTTTGTGCAACTGCTTATGCTGTCTGTAGTATTTCCAAAGCATGATGTGCCTCAAGGAAATTTGGGGGTAGGGTGATGTAGGGGTGGGGGGTCAGCCTTCTGTTTTAACAACAAGACCATCCCCTTTCCTCCATAAGCCTGTAGCAGCCTCCCATGGGAAGCCAGTCTCATGTCATGAATGAAACTGAGAGGAGACTTCAGGTGTACATCTTTCACCACCCTCCCAAGCCTCCTTTCTCCACTACTCTGCATTTTTGGATCCCACTCAAGGTACATCACCCATGTCACCTATAAAGTGGGGGTACATACCTTCCTTACTTGGAGCTTTTTGTTCTTGTGCATGTATTAGGAGAGACTGGCTAGTTGCTTTTGGGCCATCTCTGGGTACTGAAGCCTGAGTAAAAGTCCAATAGCCTTTTCTAGGTACTGAGGCCTGAACTCTTGCTTTGTTTGATGCTTTAACATAAAGAAGAGTTACAGTAGGCAAACTGCATTGCTACCAAAAAGGTACCTGCATGCCACATTTTGAAACAATGATAGACCACATCTGCAACGGCTTAACTTAAAGGTCTCAATGGGAAAGCAATGGGGGCAACCAGCCCTCCCCACTGAAACACAGGATGTAGAAGTAATGAACAGCAGCCCCATGAATGTGAAGGATGACTTCACATACACTTCCTCAAACAAATTATAACAGGGTGTGAAGGTGACATCATCCACATCATAGTCTGGAGGTAGTAGTGTTTATAGCCACGGTACTTGTTGCTTGGTGCTGGTACCTGGGCATTTTAAAGAAGCTGTACTATTGTTGAGGACTTTTTAAATTACTTGGTTGTGTGGGAGCAGTCACTGAACAGATAGGCAGTAGGAAGCATACTTGCCACTACAAAGGCCTTTATCTCCTTCACACTGAGTGTGATAATAAGTGTGTTCACCAGAAAATAACTGTGACAATCTCTTCTGGTGCTTGATATTGGACAATGCCATGAGTTATTTGTAATAGGAGAACAATACTCAGCACTATGCTTCTGCTGCCGTTGCTTGGTCACTGAGTCCAGAGCATAGTTAGCATCCAGAAACTGTTCTCTCAGTGGCCTTTAGCTTTCAGGAAGGGCCACTGTCAGGTTAGTCTCCTCCTCCACAATGGATGTTTCTAATTAGTTCTATACTGTACATTACACAGGATGCAACCAGAGAGCACATGGCCAGCTATTCGTAGAGCGGTAAGCATGAACCAGAACTTCATGGGAATATTCAGGCTTTCAGGCCAGCCACCATATTCCCTGAACACAACAGTGATTAGAAGAGATGAGTGATAGATATGAGGGTTTTTTCTTACCAAAATGAAAAATCTATATATTGTGGTAAGGAATATACATATACATATGAATATGTATATACACAAACATATACAAACACACCCCCAAATGAAATTTTTATTTTTTCATTTTGTATATACATTTTTCAATTTTTCATTTTTTGGGGGGAAGGGGTGGTGTACACATATACACATGCACACACCAAGTTTTTCATTTTAGGGGGGGGTGTATGTGTGTATTGGCTTGGAAAAAAAGAAACCCAAATGATTTATTCCACTTCAAGCACAGTGTTTCTTTTTGTAACAAAACCCAAGAAAATGAAGGGCTTGATTAACATATGGAGGAGGCCAGAAATCTTACACTGCCTACTAGACACTTTTTAGGACTTAAACCTAAATTTTGTTTCACCCCCAAGGTGCCCAAATGGTACTTAGCTCCCTCTGTACAATCCTATCGCACTCTCATTGTGTCTGAGAACCTATTATTATGTCAGCTTTTGTACCATGCCTTCATCATAGCCTGAAGATTAAGTGACAGAGAACAATGAGGAGGAGGAAGAGGATGCATCCACCTTTTGCATGAATGGTTTTTCAGGGACTCAAACAGGTGTTGTAGGCACCTAAGCGCCACTTAGATGTCTGTCTGACTGGTAAAGCAAAATTTGGGTCTTAGCCTCTGCTCATTTTGAAAGTACTCATCTAGCATAAGAGAGTAATCCTATACCACAGAGAAAAGCATTTAGCTCTGTCACTCTTCATTGGCAGTGTATCTCCAGATTCAATTCTTCCCTGAAGAATAGTGGGGTTCTTTCATTCTGGCCATGGGAATCCTTATATGACACTATGGATGGATCCTGTGCTGTCCTTGGTGGTGCATAGCTCGCCAATCTCTCAATGGGCAGCCTTAGCTGATTCCATCATGTCAGGTTCCAGTTCCAATCTGACATAAAAAAGGGAGGAAGGAACCAGATCCTATTTTACTTATTAGGCTCCTAAGAACATCTTAAATATATTTAGCATGTTCCTTTTTCACCATGCCCAAGTCCATGAGAAACCACTAATGCATTAAACATTAATGACCTGAAGAAGGGCACTTTGTGCCCCAAAACCTTGTCCAGCATCTCCAACCATCCAGCAAAGGGTATCCCCAAGACAACCTTGTTTCTCACATATTTCCTGGCCCACTGTGGCTGCAAATCTCCACCCTACTATATCAGTGCATCTGTTTTTGTAACACACCATCGGTTTAGTGTTAAGTCTAGGTCCCAATGAAACAGTGGCAAGATGACAATACCAACCTTTTGCTTTAGCATTTTTCCATTCAGTTCAACTGGATGGGATAGGATCCTACTTAGGCAACTAAGTCTGTGTCGGTGTCTAGCAGGTGGAGTAGAATCTGGCCTGATAGTTTAACTGAACCAATGCATCTAACTCATATAACAGCGGCACTGACTTCAGTCTGAAGTCAGAGATGGTGTCTTACTGTTTTGCATTGTTGCCATATCTAGTAGCCTAATGATTCAAGCATTTGCCCTGGACATGGGAAAATGGCGTTCTAAGCCCACACCCTAAAAGGTATTTGAGCACAGAGCATCATCTTTAGTTCCCCAATGACCAGGCTAGGGCTGAGGAACAGCTAAAACCTTGTTCCACCTCCTTTTGAAGCTGTTCTACTGGACAGTCAAGTGTAAAAGATTCAGAGGACGTGTCTAGATGTCACCCTACAGTGACATAGTGCTGCATTACATTGCCATACGGTGTGCTATGGTGATGTAGCAACCTCACGGGTCTACATGTGATCACCAGCTACATCCAAAAGAAAGTACTAAAGTGCAGTGCCATAGCAGCATCACCATACAGCGACATGTAGATGAGCCCATAAAGTCAGAAGGGAAGCAAACAAGAGTGAGTCTGATTATGTGACCCAGCAAGGTTGGCCCCTGCTCCCTGACTCCAGTGCTACTACTATATTTGGCATTAATTTACTTGCTTTTCTGTATAGTTGTGGATTGCAACAGATTGCTAGTGGAGCAAGAAGCCTAGGTGGCGGTTTTTGGTCACTTCTGTGCATGTGCAATAGGCCACAAGCAGAATTTTTCAGGAAGAGATGGACATGCATAAGAACTCTAACTTAGATGCCACAAAGCCATGTAAATCCCATTTAGACATTGTAGAGGCAGAGAAGGATCTGGGATTAAGAAATACCCCTTTCCCTCCATAACAAAAAAACTCAGATGTTATATGCTTAAGTTCAAGTTCTTCTTCTGCATGAGAAGATTTGAACCCATATCACCTCTGCCCTCCCAGAAGAGTATCCAGCCTGCCACGCTGTAATCTATTCAAGGAAGAAGGCAATAATTTCTGTTGAATTTTTCACTTTGTGTGTCTTACTTCAATATTATTTGAGACAGGAGGAGAATATGTATGACTGTGCTCCAGTGGGTAGGAATATAGAGTCTACTGTTTGAAGACTTTCTTTTCAGACCCTTGCTCCGAATAAGCAGAGGGTGGATTTGAACCAAATTGTCCTACTGCTTGGCAAGTAGCTTAACCAGTGACTTATAGAATTAGTTTCCTCAGGCTCAGTGGACCTCAAAATGCAGCAGACACCTAAACTTACACTCCCATGCTTGCAGAAAAAAACATGATTAGGCAACTAACTCTGAGGCACAATGGGAATACTGCAAGTAGCACAGCCCAAGATACACCACAGCATGGGGATTTATTTCAATACTCTCATGGCAGATAGGAGTATCTCGTATCTCCCTCAAAGTGGGGAATAAAAGCTGGAACTACTACATATCACGTAAGTTCACTGAGCTATTTGATAAGAGGGCAACTGGCCCCTTTACTCTCTCCCTCTCTTACTTTTCCTAATTGCCACTTATAAATTGTTTCTTCAATTCATAAGTGCCTCAAACCTCAACATTTCCTAAATATGTTGTTGCTTTTATTTCAGAGAAAAGCAATTGATAAATTCATCCCAAAGTCATAAGTAGTTTTGATTGTTCTGAAACTGCATTTGGGGTAAACAATTGATTTTCTGACAAAATGTTGCTGTGCTTTATTCTCTATCAATATTTTTGCCATGTGGGAAAGCACTTTGGGGAAAGGGGCCGTGTACAGAGATGGTAGAATAAGGGAGCGGGGACCAGCCATAAGGGTGAGACAAAAGAGTGTGGAAGCTGGAAGGGGCCAAGAGAGATCTCTTGGGAAGTGGTATGCAAAGAAATGGGTGAAGAAAGAAACAGCATGGCTTAGGAAAGACAAGTAGGTAAAGTAAGAGAGGGAGAGAATAAGACTCTATTCTCAGAGATGAAGGTGTGAGCCAAGCTTCCATCTGCTGTAATGGGAAGAGACTGTTTGTCTCTGAAGGTATGGGAGCAACAGGTGGCAGATATTCAAATGTATGCAGATTAGGAATGGCACTTATATAAATATGCACATTTGAAGCTTATTTAATCATAGGAATTTTGAGGACGCAGAATACTGTGTAGCTGGATCACAGTACGGGAATGAACATGCAGGATTCAGAGCAGAGTTAACACAACTATCTCAACTGCCTTTGCTCTTCTTTCATAGCCAAGACAGCATATTCCTATTTATTGCTTTTTTTTTTTTTTACGGAGATGAGCAATTGGGCACTGGCTATGGGGTTCTGTCCATTCTGTGGATAAGTGCACTTTCTCACTGGAAAAGCCTCTGGGTCTCACTTGGCAGCCAACATCCCCCTGTGTCTAGTAGGGAGAATGCTAAAGGTACTCGTTATCCGATAGACATGCACCTCTGCCCTCTACTGGATGCAATGCCAGGACAGCTTCAATGTTTGGAGGATGCTGCCCTCTAGTGTCTGGTCTGCGAGAGGATAAGCTAAGAGCTAACAGACTTTCCTTCCCCTCAACTGGTGAGCACCCATGGACCATGTTCACAAGTGACAGAAACAATGAGGCAAAATATTGGTCACTTCTAACTTGACTATAACATTGGGATAAACAACAAAAAAAGACAAGTTACTCCAAGCGAGTGGGTAGGGAAACCCAGTATGATGCACATCACATGGTATTTTATAGAGAGAAAAACTGTCCCTGTGCTTGCCTCTCTTGAAATCAAGGGGATTTATGCCAATTTATAGCCTGAATTACTGGGCTGGGGGAGTAGCTAAAAGGACTGGTTTTGAAAGCAGACTGCTTCTCTTTTATATCCACCCTTAGCAGAAATCACTCCTAAATGGTGGACCTGGTTCTGCTTTCACACTATTGCAAGTCAACATTGACTCTCATTGGGTCCAGATACCCAACATAGATTCTTAGCAGGGGGGAATCAAATTAAATCCATTGATTTCAAAGAAATCACACTGAGCCACACTTGCTGCATAAATTACTCCAGGGTATATAACTGGTGAATGTGAGAATAAAAGCAGACCCTTAAATGTGAAAGACTCAGTGCCCATTTCTTTGCTCTGTGTGTGTATTTAATAACATTTCAGTGGCAGGACATTGGTAGTGCCCTTACCTGCAGCAGCTTACAGTAATCTTGGTGTCCTTGGGCTATGTGACTCATGACTTCCTGAGGTCCCTTCCAGCCCTGCTTCTCTATGATTCTTAATTCCTTTTGCAACATGTCAGGTACAACCATGGCACCATATACAAATGTTGGCAATAATAAGAATAACAATTATAATATACTTGATTATCTACCTGTTCTATAACCAGTTTATTCCACAGTTTATCGTGCATCACTATTCATATTATTGATGAATTTCCCTAGGCATTTTCATAGCCCTGGTTCCCTTTTTTTCATTTAAAGGGGCTGCCATTAATGGTAAATGGTACTATGTTGGTTTTAATGCAAGAAAAATGAAGCCCACTCAGGACTGCATTTTTGTCCTCCCAAGACCAAGACCTAATGAATTCTGTTTCACAGGTTTGCTTGAGAAACTACCTAGACTCCTGATCTACAACAGGGAAGATGGTAACAACTGCTCATAAAAATGGGGAAGCAAAAAAAGAGCATGTTTGATGATCACAACACAACTGTAATGCTTGGTCTGCACTCACTGCAATCAGATAGTAACTGATTAAAGGCTCTGGTCTGCACTTGTGAAGAAAATACATGACATTCATTGCAGCAGATCTCACTCTGAGGGTTAGCAGAGCATGCACTAGATTCTCCCTTTGATGTTTACAGATCTGTGTCTAGAGATCTTACTCTGAAATATCCCCTCCATATCTATATGTCCACCAAAAGTTATTTGTGTTCAACTTGTTGCACAAGCACTGCATGATTACATATTAGCGTTTTTTGTAAATCATGTTTACCTCATTCTTGAAACGGATGCCAGTGTGAACTTTGTAGCCACCTCTTTAGTGGGTGTACAACACCATGGATCATCAGAATGGCATTGTTTATGGGGCCTTTCATTCTCAAGAATTCCCAAAACACTGAAATGCATCCATATCTGAGGCTGAGACAAAGAAAAGTAGTAGAAAAAAAATGGGGAAAACTTTTTTTTGACTAAACTGAACAAGTTCACAGGAAAAAAACAACTTTGATTTGTAAAAAAATGAAAATTCAGATTTTAAGATTGAGAAAGATCTAACTTTTCATTTAAAATGGATTTTGAAACAAGTTTCTGTAACATGAATGTCTGTCTCTTTAAGGAGGAACAGTCAGCCCTGTTAAGAAAGCCAAGCTATGGGGCATGTGGGTAAGCAGGTAGTGACTTAAAAGCTCCCAGGAAAGGAAACACACTGTGAAGAGAACAGCTTGCTGCAAGGAGGGGTCAGGCTACTGTGCTGGGCCCAGGACAAAAGGAGTTCCCTGCTACTGTCCTGGACAGGGCAGAGGAATTTTATTTTGTTTGTTTTTTAAGGCTAGGAATAGACATTCAAAAAGCCTCAATTCAAAAAGCTTGAATTGATTCAATCTTTGCAGGTTAGTCTAACTTGGCTAGGCTGAATCACTTTGTAACTGCACAGATATCCCAGAAATACAGGCATATGCCTGCAGTGGCTCAGGATAAAAGCCAAGGGGTGCTAGAACAGCCCTCCCTTCCCTTCCACAAGGAGGAGCTGAGCAGGGCGTGGCCAGGCCCCAGTAGGATTAGGGAGGGGTTCCCCACCCTCCTTGATAACAGAGCATTTATCAGCTCTGTTATCAGAATTTATCACCCCATCAGAAAACAAACAGCCGCTCTCATTAGTTCAAACTCTTCTTAAACAAAGAAGGAAGGGAGGGACACCCCCAGCTGAGCTGTTGATTAGCTCCAAAAACCCCTAAACCGACACTTCTTTCTGCCACAGCACAGGGCCATAGCCAGCATGTAGTCTACTAGCTAATGCTGAGGTGTCTGTGTAAGACAGAGGGGATGGGGGATCTCTGCTTACCAGGGAGTGGGGAAGGGAGGAAACCTGGCAGACGTTGCAGTGCCTGCAAGTCTCTGCTGGAGCTGCAGCCAGGGAGCAGAGGGGAGGGGCCAGCCCTGCTGTGGAGCCGAGAGCCCCCGCCCAGCCTAGACAGCATGTTGGGATGGCTGGGGGAGTCTGATTTAGCTTTAGCCAGTAAGGGGTCTGGGACAGACATTGCATAAATCAGTTTGACCCAAATCAGTTAAGTCTGATACTACATTCAACCAGGGTCATCTCAAACCAGTTTCAGCCATTTTCAAATCAGTTTATGTGCACTGAACATCTGTTCTGTTACAGGTTTAAACCAGTTTCGGATCACTTAAACTGGTTAATGGTAATGTCTTGTCCCTAGCTCAAAAGACTGAATTTTGCTTTGCTGCGTTGCTTGAGGAGTTCGTCAGGGAGCAAATTCCCCTATAAAAGCCAGCAGACTAAGCATACCATTTACAGATTCCCTCCTATTTCTCTCTCCTTTTAAAAATGTGACCCCCTAATGTTTCAGTGTAAAGGGAAAATATTAAAAACAGGGAGGGAAAGTAGGGATTTCATGTATCAGGAAAACAATAACACTGAGAATACTTGCAGTAAGAGAAGCCACCAGCTAGGATGGAGCAACGCACCCAAAGTTCACGGGTATCCAGGTTGTAGCTGCATTGGTCTAGAGGCAAACAAAAGCAAAACTCGTGGAAGAGGTGATATCTTTTATTAGACCAACTAGATATTTGGAAACAAATTGTCATATTTATCTGCAAGTTTTCAGGCACAGGGTGAGTGGGCCCAAAAGCTTGCAGATAAATACAATAATTTGTTTGCAAATATCTACTTGGTCTGATAAAAGATATCATCTCTTCCATGAGTTTTGATTCCCAAAGTTCACAGGCACTTGGCAAGAAGTAATGCCTTAAAACACTATGATGAGTAAATCTACTGCTTTGTTTTGTTTTTAACTATTGCTGCCCCAGTATAAACCAAATGAGATCTGTATGAATAGCATTAGCACCACTTTGTACTCCACGTGGCATTTGTGAAACCCTGGGTTTATGTCAATACAAGTCCACCATCCCCGTCCCCATCCCAAGACTTCCCTTTTACATGCTGGCCTAGTGGAGGTTTCTGGAGCTGCTTTAGTTGTAGCTCATTAGCACAGCGTCATTGAGGGACAGGCATGCTGTGGAAGTCTGTGGTGGGTGGATTTCACCCAAAAAGAGCAACAGGAGAGACCATGATGAATCAAAAGGAAACCATTAAACCACAATCCGCTGCCAGCCATTTCAGATGAGAGCAAGAAGGATGTAAAAAGAGCTTTACATTTCATTGGTGGCTGTTAGAAGCATACGCTAGCTGAGGCAGAGAAAGGATTCACTCAATTTCTTAATTTGCTTGTTAATAATTCATTAGCTGTGACAGTGGCAATTATATTCAGGCTAGTTTTTATGCCCTTTCATCTTTCAGCAAGAAAAGATGGACTTTAGCTAATCCATTCCTCAAAATCTTCTGTCTAATTTTCATTTCTCTTTCTCCCTTCCATTCATCGCTGGTCTATTTCTACATTCAATTACATTCAATTCTTCACAGCTTCCTTTCCCAGCCACATACTATTATCACTTCTCTATTTTCAAATGTGATCCTCTCAGCAGCTTCCTGAAATTATCACCCACTTCGTTGCAAGAACTCTATTCCTCACCCTTTGATGCACTAATTGGCTTTTGACCTTTCCATTCCTCTTTGGCTCTCCTGTGGATGACCTTGATCTTCTTCACACCCCAGACTTTGCATTCCATGTTTCTCCTCTTTTTTTTTTTATTCTTGTTGTCTCCTTTATATATTGCCTCCCTGGGTTCTCTAGGCTTCAGCCAGCTGAATGCTATTTTACTAACCTCACTCTTGAGAGGAAGGCTGTTTTTGCAGTCTGCACAATAACATAGCATGGCTTTTGCCTCTCATTACACCTCTTGCAAAGGTAACCCAGGCATTGTATAGAGATGAATAGATATTTGTTGGAAGAGCCATGATTTTTCTATGTTCCTTGAGACAAATCCTCTGGTTCTAACTTAGGGCCAAATTTTCAGTCTCTATACTGAAGATTTATGCAGAGCATTTCAGTAGGCGGTATGCAAGCAAAGAATAAATATAATATAATATAATATAATATAATATAATATATTCCCACCAGAGAAGCATCCCTTCTGTTTTCTCCTCTGTGAAATATGAAACACCACAACCAGAAGGAAATATGAATACATCCTGCTTACCACCAAACAACTTCGAGGTAAACGGACTATTCCAGCTTTCCTCTGAGCCTAATCTGCATATAAAAAGAAATTTTCCAAACAGGAGATTTTACCACCTTCAATTCTCCTATGAAATATGAACTTTTATTTCTACCCAGAACTTTTACAATCTTTTCTCCAATGCCTGATGAAGGGTGTTTGTGCCCGACAGCTTGCAATTAAAGACATTTTTTGGCAAAAATCTAGTTGATCTAATAAAAGATATCACCTTACCATTAGTTCTGATTGCTTTTTCCTCTAGACCTATATGGCTACAACCTGGATACCTAATAATATAATCTGTTATGAGCTACTGATGGCAGCTATTTGCAGTGCATAATAAGTTTGATTAGTCCTAATACCCAGTTGCCTCATTTGCATATTTTGAGCACTATATTCACCTTATCCAGGATTCTTTGACCCCCAGGCCCCTGGCATGAGGTCATCTGGCCCATGGGTCTCCCCATAAATACTTGGGCCATGGCCCTGCATGCAAAATTGGGCACATATGGGAGTACAAGTCTGTATCCTGGTGTGTGGGACTAGGTGGAGGTGGTGCAGGGCCCTCAAGCTGTTTGCCCTGTGTGGGTGGCACAGGACCCCAGGGCTCTGATCCTGGCATACAGGGGCACGATGGGGCCTGGTCCTGCTGCACAGGGTCTGCTATGGCCCATGGGTCCAGAAAATTGAGCACCACTGACGTTATCTATTAACTATTTACCTGTGTAGAGAGGCAGGGCACATCTGTAGCACAACCACTTCATAGCAACTACACCATTTCCATACTTGCCTATAAATAGTAACATAAGAGCCTAAGATTTTTTGACACTTCTTTGAAACCCTTAACCAAGCTCCTCCTCGGTCAGTGTAGTTCCACTGACTGCGGTAGAACTACGTTCACTTTCACCACGTGAGGATTTGACCCCGTGTTTTTCTCTGACAGCGAGGGGGGAAAAAAAGATACCAAATTTTCCTGACTTTGAATGGAACTGGACCATAACACCTTCAAGAACTGCCTGTTTATAACTTTCCATGTCAGGATCTTCCTGTTTGGGTACTTATAGCCCAGTCACCACTGTGGTATCTGAACCCCTATTGATTTATTAAAGTGCACTCATAAAGCTGTCCATATTCTTTTTCCTCACTCTGCTATTTTATGTGGTGCTATTGTGGGAAAGCAAAGTCAATAGAAGTGTGTTTTACATTTTGTTCTAAAAATGCTGAGGTTTTACAATTACTCTGATCTCTTCCAGAAGCAACTGATTGCAGTTGAGGACCAGTAGCCAAGATAGCTCTGTCTCTCTCCTTGCAAAGTCTCACTCTGGAGGGTGCTGCTCAGGGACAGAAACGAGATCTCTTCCTGATAACTTGGCTCCATCCAAAGGACCGTTTGGTAACATGGGGCAAAACCTTGAATTCGGCTCAGAAGTCATCCAAGTAACCTTTGAGAGCAGTGCAGCGGTGTGCTTTCAGCAGCTTGTGTTGTTCAGTAAAGGGGCTGTTGTGTTCTCAATCAGCTGGAGCTTTTCTTTTTTAAGCTTGGCAATCGTGTGCCTAGCTACAGTGTGTTATAGTAATCAAGCCAGGAGGAGAGGAGGCGGGTTCACAGATGCATTGATTTCTGCAGCAACATCCAGCTCTCTCAAGATGGTGTGCATTAATGCCTTGGCTCATCTAAGGCATACATGCCATTTTGCACAGCTGAGACTATTTGGTTGTCCAGAAGCGGTGAGGGGTCTGCAAGAGCACCCAGACTTTGGGCCACATTAATGATCCAAGAGCTAGCACTGTCAGTGGAGTGTGATGTTCTGGAGGTAATGGTTTGTTTGTCACCTGCCTAAAATAACCTGAACCCTTCTCAGATTCAGAACGAGCCAGCTGCTCTGCTGCCAGCTGCTGCACAAAGCCACCTGCTCGGATTGCTGGGAACTGGACTTATTTGGGGCAGTGGTGTAGATCTGTGTGTTAATCATGTTCTAGCCCATGATACCTTCCACTTTTACCTTCAGAAAAGTTGGAATAGGCTGAAGGAGAGAGTGGGATGTTGACAGGAGCTGGAAGAGGAGCCACTGCAGCCATCACAATGCAGGGGCTTCAGGGAAAAGAACTGAAGCATGGTCTTATGGCTCCAGCTTCCTATCTGAGGTGGATCAAGAGAGCTTCACATTAGGGGTGTGTGAAGTGGGCCCTATTCAATTCGGATTCGGCCCGTATCAGGGACAGTGATTCGATTTGGCCGAATCCAAATCTGAAGATTCAATGGTGATTCGGAGAATCAGTGATTCGGACATAGACACCTCTTTAAAAGTTGTTTCTACATACCTCAAGGAAGCAGGCACGGCTTGTGATCGCTGCGATGCTGGGGCGCATGGAACATCCCACAGGAGTGCGGGGGGCGGGGGGGCCCTCCATGCACTCGGTAGTGAACCTGGTCCACTTTAGGGTCTGTCGGGGAGCATTCAGGAGCCCCCCCTGTGCCTCCTTGGCTCAGCAATCAGCTACAGGGGGACCTAGAGTGCCAGACCCAGGAGGCACTAGTCACTGAGCCAGGAGAGGGGTACCTGGGGGCGGGGGGGTCCAGCACGCTCTCCGGCAGACCTGGAAGTGGACCGGAAATGCTTCTGGTCCACTTCTGGGTCTGCTTCCAAGCATGCTGGGGAGCCCTCCACCCTTTTGTGGGACACTCCATGCACGCCAGTATCACAGCATTCATGAGCCACCTGCTACTTAGAGGTATGTAGAAAAAACATTTAAAGCTGTCTCTATGTCCAAATCTCCGAATCTTTCCAAATTTCTCCAAATCGATTCGGAGGCTTCTGATTCGATTCAGACAGATTAAAGGGTCCTCTGTTTTGATTCAGGTTCAGAGATTCGGCCACTGAATTGGGCCAAATCTCCGATGAATCGAATCAGGGACTGAAGTGCCGCACAGCCCTACTTCACAGGCTAACCACTGTTACATGAACACCAATGATATATGTATAAAAATCAGACCCTAAGAACAACTATAAAGTCATTTCACAGCTGATCCCATATTGCACTCTGTGCTAGGGCATAGCCAGAACCCCTATATTTTTAAGTCAGTGCTAGAGGCTTGAAAAATTACTACCGACCTAAAGGTTTTTCCAAGGTCCCAATGTGAGGAAGTTACATTTCCCATCACAGAGTCAGTGAATCTGCAAAGCTAGGAATGGATGGGCTACAGATCATGAATCACCGTAAAAGGAACGACTGCGGAGCACTGTTCTCCAAGCACACACTGGAGCCATGATCGCTGCATTCCCCACCTTGGCTGCCGAAAGAGATTATTGCCCCCACAACTTCTGGAGGAAAGAGACGACTTTAAAACTTGAACTACAGGACTAAGCTTCTTATCTGGGGAGTGTGGTAGACTCTTATCATTTGTGTTATAAGCACAGGCACGGATGCATAGCACGCACTGAACACACTGAACAGTGGGTTACATTTCAGCAAAAAATTGTTTGACTTCCATGTCAGTTTTGCCTGGGTAAGAACTGCTGGGTTAGCTCACCAGAGCATTCCTTGAAACCAGATTTTTTTTTGAAAGAAAGGAAATTAAAACAACAAGCTTTGAATTTACATGGTGATATTTTAGGCCCCATAAATATTCTTGGACATTTTAACATAAATTGAACTTAAACCAGCATTTACAGAAATCAATGTATTGTAACAAATGCCTTCATAAGGAAAAATTAAGCCAATGCTTGTTTTCTTTTTGAATTAATGTGTATTAACTCCAGCCAGAACTTGTTTGTCGCTGATCTGGGCTGATACTGGAACAGACATGACTATAATCGAACCCAGGTCTCTCTCACTGCCTTTTCCCCACCCCCATCCTAACCAATGCATTTTAATCCAGTCCATATGAATGAAGTTCAACCATTAATTTTATATAACCTGATCTACACCGCAGAATAAATAATATGGTATCTGGTGCCAAATTAGAAAAAAAAAAGTCTAACTGAAATGGATATGTGCTTTTACTGAAGCCAAGGCATAATTTGTTTGAACTAGTACTGGTCCTGCAGCCAACATATGTGACTTAAAACTCAAAGTCTATGGGCTTTTATAATGTAAATGGATATGTTTTTCCAAACCAATATATATTCAATAAAACCCACCAGTTTCCTGAGTGTCAGCTGATATGGTACTGGATTATTTGTTGTAGTCTTTCCTTTCATTTTCATGTTTAATGGATATCATTTAGAATGTGTTTTGTTTCATTTACTTTATTTTTTTGGTAGCGATATCTTCAGAAGCATGATTCTTCCCTTTACTCCACAGCACATCCACACAATGTGCAGTAGCACACTGATGTCATAATATAGCCTAGAGGGGAAGGCAAATTTCCAGTGAATTTGTTTTTAATTGATTAATGTTCTGCATCATTCTTAGAATCTGTGACTGTGTCAGGCAGGGACCCCAGTTTCCTGGGGGGAAGATAGTGGAAAAGAAATAATGGACCACATCCTCGCCTGGTATGAGAGGACGTAGCTCCATTTGGCTCACTGTAGTCTATGAACCTACATTCATTTACGACAGCTGAGGTTTGGATCTGATAGGGTGTCTTTACTCCTGTAATCTCCAGCTCCTGGAAGGAAAGGCTAAATGCTATGCCCACCTCAGTCCCCGCCACCTTCATATCATTGAAAGATGTGAGTTGCTAGATTGAACTACCTTAGTGCTTTACCAAAATTAGAAACTTGTCTCTGAAGGTGGCTTTGCACATGCACTGGTGAGTTGGAGCAACATAAGTGTCCCTGCATGGGCACCACGCTTGCAGAGAATTTTTCCCTTAGATCCCAATTTCCTGAAATGTTGCATTTGAATAATTGAAATTTATAAGTGGAAACACCAAAACTTCAGGGCCACTTCTGCTGAGAGACCTACTCTGAAGTTCACTGGAGGTAATTGCACATTTTTCTAGGTGCAGCTACACATGACACTTTACTGCATAGTACAGCTAATTACTGCACACTAAGTGTCTGCATCTATACATGCAGACTCTTACTGCATAGTAATTGGCTGTAATCATGAGTAAATTTTCTACCTACAAATGCAAGTAGCAAATTTACTCAAGATCAGTAACTGCACAATAGTGCACATGTAGATATATGCCTGGGAGCAAATATGCTCCTAGTGAGCCAGGCAGCAGGGGATGATACGGGGTGGGATATTGTTCAGCCGGGGGCTTGCTGCTAGCTGCCCCACCAGCAGATCAAGGCAGGGGGCTGTGATTGCCCCTTCCCTGCAGCTCCTTCCAAGTCCCCTGCCCCCAATCAGGGAGCCAGGGCCAGGAGCTCCCTGCTGCCAGGGCAGGGGAACATTGTCCCCACCCCAGCAGCAGACAGCACCCTGGAGGAAGGGAGCAATGTCCTAGACCCCACCAGGAGACAGCTGTCTCCTGGCCTGGTGCTCCCTGCCAGCCCCTGGGCTAGCACCCAGGGGGAGCCTAAAGATTTCCCCGGCTGCTGCAAGGGGCCAGTGCAGGACCAGTGGGGAAAGAGCAGATTTGCTGCTATGAGCAGCAAATCTGCTCCCAAAACCCTGCATGTTTTGTTGGCTCCACTTATAAATTTAAACCCTCACGAACAAACTCCTCCCAGGTCAAATGCATGTGTAGACACACCTACTGTCAGCTCCAATGAGCTCTGGATTGGAACCCAAAGATTTTGACTGACCTACTTTATAGCAATGTGGATTTATGTATGGATGAGCCTCTTGAACCCTACTGTGTGTGTTTATATTTATTCCATGTGTTAAGCTTTATTCCTTTTTTGTTGCATGTCTAACATCTGATACATGTAGAGATTTCATAGCCAGGACATAAAAATCTGCTGATACTTGATATTTCTTATCAATCAAACCCAGATGTGCTGCAAACAGCAAAAATGCATATTTAACTTTATTTATTTATTCGTTTGTTTTCAGAAAGTAATTAAAGTGCATGTATCTAAGCAGGAAGCCGTATATAAATAATGGCCGTTATTATATAAGGGAAGAGATAATGAAAGAAAAATCATTAAGGAGAAAAGAGGAGGATGCATGAATTGAAGAAGAACATTTATAGATTGTAATCTCAGTTTAAATTTGGATCCCAGAGAGAGGTACTTTTGTAGACTCAGGTCAACATCTTTCAATGACTTTGACTTACAGAATGAGGAATGATTGAAAGAGTCTTTGCATCAGATTCTCATCTCATTTACTTTGGATAAAATCCTGGTAAAACCATTGAAAAACTTTTGGCTTGTGCTGATTCTGTGCCCATCTATGTATCTCTAATGAGATCATAATCAGATAGCTGGTCATAATAAAATATAGCACCATTTTGGTCAGAACTTTTCATCTCTCCCTAGTTTTTGCTGCTGTCCTTGATTGAATATTGCTGGCTGAAGTTATTTCTTCATCTTCATCATTGAGTCATAGAAGCATGGGGTTGGGAGGGACTTCAAAGGTTTACCTAGTTCAGATCTCTTCACATATTCATGATTCCTAAAGTATGCCCATCCATCTTTGTCTTGAAAAACTCCAGTGAAAGAGCTTCCAAAGCTTTCTTAGATATCTTATTCCATCATCTATCAGGACATTTATGTAAGTGCAGAAGTGGATAGGGGCCACTGCAAGGAATGACAGTTGAATATTGCATTCTCTTTAATTTAGCTTATGGTTGACATAAGTCACTAAAGCTGGCCTTTCTATGTGGCAATCTATGATCATGCTCATGGCCAGCCAGAAGAAGACTATGCTGCTGCTATATTGGCCAATACATTTAGCTTTTCTGACACCCTGCCTACCTACCCAACACTCTGTGTACATCAAACCTGGGGAACAGCCTCATCTGCCAGTCCTAAACACTCCAGAGACAGAGATCTTAAGGGAAGTTGTAGGGGCTTCCTGAAAGTGTCTTGGCATTTGTATGCTGGATTTGGAAAACAGTGGGTGCATTTATATGTCCACATTTATTGCACTGTAACCAAAATTACTGCGCAGTATGGGTGTGCGTCTACATGTGCACACCTGTACTGTGCAGTAAATCTGGCAATTTATGCAGGTATCAAATTTACACCTGATTAGTTACTGCACAGTAAAATAAGTGTAGATGCATTACTGTGCAGTAACCTGGGGGGCCTCTCTGCTGGGTCTGCCCAGACACTAGGGGGCTGGCCTGACCCAAGCCCCAGGGCTGCCTCTCCTGGCTTCAGTGTGTGACTAAAGTTAGTCCCAAGTGCTAGCAGTCCCAAGGGACTAACTTGACAGCTGGCTTTGGCTTCAACTTGGGACTAAAGTTAGTCCCAAGGGCTGGCAGCCATGTGGCCGGAGGCTGGGGTTCCCCCCCGAGTGGCCATAGGGGTACACAGCATGCTGCTCTAACCTGGGACTAAATTTAGTCTGCACTTGTAGACACCAGCCTATTCCCGCTTTCTTCAAAATGTACTGTGCAGTAAATTTAATCCGGTGCAAATGCATGTGTAGACATGTCCAGCGAATGGGAGCAGATGACTCAGTTTTTGGTGTAACTCAAGCATGCTGTGGAGGCAGTATAGATCTACCTTAGAAGCCCATTCTCATTGACAGTGATTAACCTTCCTCCTTTGAGACCCTTTGAAAATTCTAGTCTAGATTTGGAAGGTCAAGGTAGAAATGTTGACCTCATGGATACCTACAGCAAAAACCTCATGGACTTCCATGTGTCTAGGATTTTACTGCAACTCCCTAGCTGATGTAAATTGGCAGAGCCCTTTGACACGCGTGGAACTATGCCAACTCATAATAGTTAAGAATCTGGCCCCGAATGAGTATTCATTTACTGGCATGAAGGGCAGCTGGTAAAACCACAAGCCCATATTAGAGGAGGCCATTTGTTTCTTATGAAATCAGTTAACAGGCACGGAAGCCCCTTAAAATTAATAGAAACTAATTGAAAGTAATGGAGAATTACCTGAAAATGTATTGCAAGTAAATTAAATTAATTGAAGGTAATTGATAGTGACTGGAATTAATAAAAATGGAAACAAATTGGACTTAATTGAAATTTATTGAAATTGAATTAAACTCAATAACTCAAAAACTATTAAACTTAATAGAACCTATTACATATTAATTTTATGCAATGCTAAATAGTAATATAATGTACTTAAAGGGAGATTTTTTTTTTATTGGATTTGTATAAACCTATTTTCCTGTAACAGTGAAAATAAAATTTAAGTTAAAAAAAGAAGCATGAAACACAGCTTGAAAAATGCAGGACTCTTTCGGAACAGCTGAATGCAAGGCATTTGATGCTGATAACAAAGCTTTCTTGCAGGATTTTGGAAGATAAAAAAGGTTCACAGCTTTTTATATCATGGGGGAGACTTTTATTAGAGTTTAACGAGAGCATTTTACCTGTTAAAACCTTAGCTTTGATTTGATAAATAACTCTTCTACTAGATATTGTATCCAGCATCTGTCTTCTTTATGAGTGTGCTGTAGGATCCTCTATTTGTTATCTTTAACTACAAAGCATCTTAAATCTTATGAGATTCCTCACAGATTTTCATCTGCTTATGTCACCAGTGTTTTTCATACACTGCTTCCACCTCCCCCATCTAAGGCAGTTGGAAAAACTAAATACCTTTGTGCATAAAGCCCTTTAAAGGATGTATTTGGCAAGGCATCGATCAACGTGTGAATGGCATTTGAAATGCACTTCCATTTTAGTGGTAGTTCCTATAAAGCTATTTGTTAATGTAAAACAGTTTTAAAAAAATCAAACTAGCTTTGCGTTGGTCTTTTTCAGATGGAGACTGAGGAAAAATGGTTTTGAACCAACAACATCTGTAAAAAAAAAAAATACATATATATATAATGCACAGAGTAAAATGTGTTTTAATCTGTTATATGTTGAACTGAAAAACTGTTTTACAAGTAATACAGTACATAGAACGTTTATAGCCTCAGGTCCCAAATGAGGGGGAAAAAAAGTTGAAGCATTTATTTAAGTCCATTGTTATTCATGAACTGTGTTTAAGCATGTTTAACTTAAAAATATCTATTTTTGTCCCTTCCATGGTATGCGAGCATTAAATTTAAGTTAACCAAGGGCTTGAATGCTTGTTGGGCAGGGATAAGTTGAGGCTCCAGAGAGGGTCTGATTTTGGAAAACAGCAATGTTGTGCTAATTTATTCAGATAAATATTAGAAGGGTGCAAAACACTCCTATACTGACATGCACCTTCATGGCAAATTAGACACCTACTTGACCATGTGTGAGCAAATACTTGATTTGTACACATATCGGATATTTAATTGCATACGTTCAGCCTATGCCAGTCATTTCAAAGCTATCAAACCAAGCTCCTTCTTGCTAGGTTTGATCCTCAGGGCTTCATGAGATCTACAAAACAAGCCAGATTTCAACAAGTAATGTTGACTGATGCACGCACAACATTTTGAAGTCCATGACTGGGATGCGCTTAGTTGTAGAACAGATTTGGCTAACTTCTGGAAAAAAAAAATCTGCTTTCCGTAAAGACAGCAGCCTGGGCCATTTTGGCTCAATGTTTTTTGGGAGAGGAATAAAAAGAAGAGGAAGACATGGCATGGGTACGAAGAAATGAAGTAGGGGAAAGAAAAAATGGAGAAAGACCAAGAACAGGAAGCAGGGAAACCAGTTATAGCAGGGACGAAGGAAAAGGAAAGAGCAAAGAAAGAAAAAAAATGTGTCACCTGCAAATGTCCGTGTGGTACATGAATGTGGGTCTGGGGTACGTGTTTGCCAGGTTCAGTTATTAATCATGCCATAGTGGCAGCCCTGGCTAACAAAAAAGAAAAAAGTCTTTCTTGATCTAGTAGCTCTGCCTATCTCCAGGTAACAGGTAACAGGCAACTGTGCCCCAAATGATCATTTCTAAACCCAAAATAGCTTCAGTGTCATCTATCAGGAGCTAGCCGGTTGATTGGAAATAAAGCACAATTCAGAAGCTCCGGAGAGAGGCATTAAAGCTACCTCAGGAATGAAACCTCAAACAGAAACCCTCTTATCCCCATTTATCACTGTGAGTAAGTTAATGGCCTTCTCTGCCTGATGTACACCAGCAGGCAAGCCTGCTTGATTTACTGATTATCTGGGTGATTTTCAAACCACATACACTGCTGTGTAGCACTATGGATTTTTCTTCTCCCTCCAACCTATTTACCCACTTCTGACT
>NW_005843158.1:126497-129067 GCF_000455745.1 Alligator sinensis | reverse complement strand
ATATATATATATATATGTATATATATATATTAGGAGGGGGACAAAAAAAGAAAAGCATGTTGATGTGTACTGTAGCTATAGCTGGAAGGATTTAGGGAAATTGGGGAAATCATCAAAATCCTAGAAGCCAAATATTTGTAGTCGGTTCATAATGCACTGAACTAAATTTCCACTAAAGACCTTAGGGTACGGGACTGATTTTTCATTCCTTTATTGTTCCTCTTTGAGGGCTGACTCAGACATCACTAGCAAATATTATTAACATTATTTAGATCATGATTGGCCTACAAGCCCCAGTCAGAATTGGAGCTCTCAGTGGTAGATGTTGTATGTAGACACTGGTGCATGAAGTTTTGAAATGCTTTCCATTTAAAATGAGGAGTGACAGAGGACTTTGGGGGGAAAGTGAGGTGAATAAGTTAATTTTCTGACATAAATTCTACTTTGGTTTTGGCTTTAGCTCAGGGAGGGACAGTGGTTTTAGAGCCAAGGCAAAAAGCCAGAACATCAGAGATCTGGTTTAGTTTCTGGCTTGGTCAAACATTTCCTCTGTGGGCTTGCTATTTCAGGTAGTCGATTGAATTTACTGTGCAGTAAAAATAGAATGGGCACATGCCTCACAACTCTACTATGTAGTAAATCATTTCAATTCAGGGTGAATTTACCCCTGGGGGAAAAAAAAAAGGTAGTCACTTTTCTACATTAAAGAGTTACTACATAGAGAAAGTTGTAGGTCTGCTCCATGCAAACTAGATTAATTACCACCAACTTGTGAGGTGCTTTAGGACAGCCTACTGCAGGCTTCCAGCTTGACTTCTGGCTGTGTATCTACTCCCGACTGCGGAATAAACGTACTAAGGAAAAAAGCCCATGGTAAATTATTCCACGGTAATCCTGTTATGTGTCTGCACCTATTGTGTAATATGTGGGCGTTATATACCTTTGAGTTATATACGCTTTGAACACCTGGATCTTCCTGTCTTTGGACCTTGTTACACATTAATTTTAGGTGGCTCCTAGAGCTCTTAACCCCTGGATTCTCCATATGTTAACACGTGAAACTAGTTTGAACGACACTTTAGGTGGTGTAAACTTATGCCATCTCAGGGCAGGTCTAATAGATTTCATAGATTTCATAGACATTAGGGCTGGAAGGGACCTCGGAAGATCATCGAGTCCAGCCCCCTGCCAAGGGGCAGGAAGTCAGCTGGGGTCATAGGATCCCAGCAAGATAAGCATCCAATTTGCTCTTGAAGGTGTTCAATGAAGGCGCTTGAACCACCTCCGGTGGCAGGCTGTTCCAGACCTTGTGGGCTCGGACAGTAAAGAAATTCTTCCTTATGTCCAGCCTGAAACGGTCTTGCAGTAGTTTATGACCGTTCGAACTAGTCATCATCCCTTGAGGCGCTCTGAACAAATATTCCCCCAGATACTGGAGGTCACCGCTGATAAACTTATAGGTGGCCATCAGATCACCCCTGAGCCTGAGCTTTTCCAGGCTAAAGAGCCCCAGGGCTCTCAGCCTGTCATCGTAGGGTCTGCTTCCCTGACCTCTGATCACGCACGTGGCTCTTCTCTGGACTCTCTCAAGCTTCTCCACATCCTTTTTGAATTGTGGAGCCCAAAACTGGACGCAGTACTCCAGCTGCGGCCTCACTAAGGCTGAGTACAAGGGGAGAATGGCGTCCCGGGATTTGCTTGAGAAGCATCTATGGATGCAAGCCAGCGTTTTGGTCGCTTTACTAGCCGCCGCATCTCATTGCAGGCTCATGTTCATCTTGTGGTCAATGATGACCCCCAAGTCTCTTTCTTGCATAGCGTTGGCCAACATAGCACTGCCGAGCCTATAAGGATGCTGCGGGTTTTTCTTCCCAAGGTGGAGAACCTTGCATTTATCGGCGTTGAACACCACATGAGATCATCCCTTTCTGAAAACTGAAGCACAGTCTATCTTAAAACCTATTCTTCTTTACCCCTGCTGCTCCCAACACCGACAGCCTGGCTCTGATAGTTAGCAGAACCTCCCTGCTTTGGTAGCTAGAAACCTTTTTCTAATTCCCAGTTTAAAGTTGTTCATAGCCAATTTATGGCAGTGAACAATGTGTTTCTGTGCCAATACTGTCCTTTGCTTTAAACAGTTCTTTCTCCTTCCTGATGTCTCTGTAGACAATGATTGCATCCCCCTCAGCCTTCACTTTGCCGGGCTAAAAAGGCCAAACTCCTTCAGCTTCCTTTTACAAGACAAACTCTCCACTCCTCTGGTCAACCTAGTCGCCATTCTCTGCACCTGTTCCAGGTTGGTGCCATCTTCCTTGCAGATCCATATGCAGCAGTCTAGATAAAGACTCACCAATGCCTTGTGCACTGGTATTCGTACGTCCCTATCACTCCTGGAAATAAGTTGCCAGGTATAACCTAGGGTTGCATTTGCCTTTTTGAAGGCTGAACCAGATTTAATGACTTGCTCATCCCGGGACCAACCAGCACACCATGGTCTTTTTTGTCTTCAGTCATTTCCAATTGCTGAACTCCCAGCTTATGGCAGACATCCTTATTGTTAGTCCCTACAC
>NW_005843158.1:118032-126466 GCF_000455745.1 Alligator sinensis | reverse complement strand
GCAGTCTGTCCTACTGACTTCATGCCACATCTGTTGCTCCATAATACGGGAGCTGGATTCCCCAGCTCATTTTCCATTAATGTGTGGCCATACCCCACAGATGAGCTGCCCAAGTTGTAGTCCTCCAGCATCCCAGGATGCAATGTTCCCTCCCGCACCTTCCTGTTCTGTTTGGACAAACTCCTCCCACAAATTCTACTGCCCAGGGGCAGTTCTGGCATCAAGCCAACTCTTCCTCCCACCTGCAGGGGTGTGACCATCCCAATCCTGGGGGTGCAACTCCACGCAAACGGCCTGCAGAGCACATGCCAACTAGCCAGGTTGCAGGGCACAGATAGGCCCAGGAGTGGCATCTAAGGACGGTAGGGAGGGAACAAGGTGGGGGGCTGGATCAGGTCCCCATGAGCTGGGGCTTCCTTCCTGGGGCAGGGGCAGTGACCCCCCTGAAAACACCTTCCCACCTCACTGCTCCCACCTCCCAGCTGCCCTAAGAAGCATGGGTGACCGGTGCTGCCAACTGGGGACCGGGGGTTTCACCACGGGTGATCCGTCAATGCTCACTACAATCACTATGATCACTACAGCCACTTCTGGGAGCAAGCTCTGGGCCAATGCTGCAGCCACTCCCAGAAGTGGCCGCATCCACTCCTGGAAGCAGCTGCAGTGATCGGAGCGATCAGCTGGCACTTGCAGGGAGGACACCGGTGCTCCCACCTGCCCACCCTGCCCATTGCCTAAGCAGAAGGCGTGGCCGGTCAGGGGGTGCATGGGCTCTCTCAGGGTGTGCACATGCACCTCTATGCACCCCTTATGCATCACTACTGAGAAGCAAGACGTGAGTCCCCCACACTTTAATCCCAAATCCCAATTTATTGAAGCAGGAGACCTTCTTCAATTTACTTCCATTTTATTTCTTTTTTTTCTCTTTATTTTTATTTTATCCTTCAGTGGCTGACTTCTTTCATTTCACCAACCTTCCTATATGCCCACTTCCTTTCCACCTCCCATTTCATTACCCACTCACATCCCATTAACTCTCTGCCTCCCAGCTTCATGCCCTCGCCTCCAACCAATCTTTTACACCTGCCCACCTTTACGAGTTAAAGAGCTAGTTCCTCAAAGGTTAGTTAGTTAAAGGCAAAGGGACCGGAGGATTTTCTACTGCCTCACAATAAAAGTTGTCCTTCAGCTGTTTTCATTCTTACATGTCTTTCCTGAGCCCGATGATCACTACAGAGATGACTGATTTAGAGGAGGGAGCAATTATGAAAGAGGCTTTCCATTCATAAAGGTTAGCATAGGTATGGCCAGCAACATGTGTCCAAGTAATACCAATGAAAGAAATGGGTAACTGTCATGTTCTGCTGTGGAGGAGTGACTTTATCCTTATTCTGTTGTATCCAGGAGCAAACAACAATGATTTATCACAGTGGGGCCAATCTTTTTGGCAGGCATGCCAACAAGTAAGCCCCACACCCTCTCTCAGCACCACTCCAGTCCTCTTCCCTTGCACGATCTGCTTTCTGCTCCCTGCCCTGTGCTCCTTGCCCAATTGACTGCTCTGCTTTTTGCTCCCTGCCCTATCTGCGGCTGCGTTCCCTGCTCTCTCCCCAGTTTGCCACGTGCTACACACAGAGGCTGCCCATCTCCTGGTGACACCTGTATTGCAGGTTGGCTGTCCCTGGTTTATGAGATGATCTGGATTCTGGTGACTACAGTATAAGCACTCTTAGGACCAGGAGAAGTCTTGAGATGGACTGATGTGATGCTAAACCACATAGAAATATCACTGCAATACATCACTATAGTTTTCTGAGCAATAAAGCCATGTTATAATTTTAAAGCACTTCTTGGGCCAGTCTGATTTTTTGCCAAAATGGCTGTGATTGACCAAAGAGCTTTCTAAAGAGACAGGCTAACTTCTACGAATAGCTTAGCTAATTTGAAACTGCTGTTAAGATATTCTGAACTGTCACATCACATCCTAGCATGAAAGTACACTTTTGCCCTCTCCTATAAATCTTGAATTACAGTATAACATAGCACAACATTATTCAGTGTTTTCCTCCCCCTTCCATTTCATTTCATTTCATTTATTTATTTATTTCTTGATAATAACATCCTTGGGGGCATTATATGGGCCAGATATGTATTCTAGCCTCTTCCTATCCCCAGGAGTGTGATTGCCTTGCGGTAATTGTAAGATGTTGTATGCTATTATTAAGGTGCCTTATTGCTCGAATGCGTCAGGGATATCTGATAATGTAATTACTGCACCTTATCAAATTATTATAAATGATACACACAGAGCATTCCCCCGCCCCCCCCATGGCAGGGTTGTCTAAGGAATTGTAACATCCCATGGAATTAGAAGCTCGTGGTGTGGCCGGTGTTACACCCCTGAGCCTAGAGAAAGTGAACGCAGCATTAACATGGCATACTTGAAGATGAATGATTAAACAAAACACATTCAGTAGGATACATCAAAGCATGACTCCTTGAAGCGCTAGCAGAACAGATTACCATCCAAGTGAGCAGATTCTGCACTTGTGCCTTTTGAGGCATGAATAGCAGCTGCAGATATGTTGTTTCTCTTTTCCTTGCCTTTCCCCCTCCCACTTTCCCTGAATGCAGTATAATTGTTATAAAAGCAAATCAATAAGCACTTGAAACATTGGCCATTGTACAAAGAATTGTGCTTCTATTGGCCATCACTTTAATAACATCTAATGATTATTTCTCCCTCTTTCAGCCTCTGAGGTTTCTCTGCACTTTATTGATTAGTGCTTGTGACAGAGTTCTGATTATAATTAAAAATCATCAATGGGCAAACAGAAAGCAGTTCTACTTAGCAATAAACGGAACGGATAATCACTAGGTTAGGTGATGTGACCACAATGTATTTCCAATAGTGCCAGGTAGAGAATAATTTAAGCACACTTGATGAGCTGGAATTCAATGAGACTTTCTTTCCTGCATTCTAAATAAAGGTTTTTGTGCTCTGAGTAAATAGTAGGTGCTATTCCTATAAATAAAATTCCTCCCCAGTTTCATTGATGGACATAATTTTGAGATGTTCTCCCTGCATGTGGCATTATAATCTTCTAGGACTTCCTCAAAAGAATGAAAACCTTTCTCTAGACAGCTCCAAGTGGGTCTTGTGAGATTTCCAGTAGAGCCTTGAAGATGAATCATCTATACAGGAAAATGAAATATAATAAGAGTCAATGGGAATGAGAGTGAAGAGACATGAATGGATGTGGTCCTGTCCATTCCTGGAATTCTGTGGTTGGATTTCTAAGCAACTCCAAAATAGTTTAAGCAAGATTAGATTGGAGGTTTGACTACTAGAGAAGACTGCGCAGTTTTTCCACTGAATATGGGGAGGCAGCTTAACTTAGCAATTTAAGCAATGGAGCAGTAGTCAAGAAACCTGGATTCTATTCCTTACTGTCCCACTAACCAACATTGAGATCTTGGGCAAAGATCTTTTTTACCTCCTTGAGCCCCATTTTTGTGTTGTATTCTTTATCTTGCCTATTTAGTCTGTGAGATCCTTAAAGCATGGACTATCGTTTGTTGTATGTCATTGGTGATCCCTCATAGTCAAGGACGATCGCTCGTACGGGTCAAGTAAAGGGCTATAGATGAGTCCGTTGATGGCTGAGATGGCCAATCCTAGAGCTACAGGCTTTCTGGAAGAAACCATGGGTGGTCATTAAAGGGAGGGTTGAACCACCGATTTCTTGGACTTTTTCCTTTCCTTCCAATTTTGTCATTTTTCTGCCTCCAGGGTGAGATAGTTTCCCTTAAAGTAAGCTGCCCCTTCTCTCACAAGGCATCATCAGGTAGCCCCGTCCCAGGCTAGTTTTTCCCATTTTGTGGTGTCAGTGCCACATGTCTGTGTCCTAGATGCATTTCCTCTGGCTCTTGTGTGTCTTTTGTCTTTGAGCAGATGTTTTGGTAAATGTATATCACGTGTGCGCAATCAGCACCTTGTCCACCATAGCTAATGTTGAATAATTAATGCTTCCATGCTAGTGGTGCTAGTGTTGGTGAGGACACTGGCAGTTGTGTGACAATCTTCCCTCTTTATGCCAAGGATCTTCCAGGGGTAGCACCGGCAAAGGCATCCCAGGCTTTTCAAGTGGTCCCTGTAGGTCACCCAAGCTTCACAGCTGTAGAGAAGAGGTGGGGTTACCACTCATATAATAGGAGCTTTGTTCAAGTCCTGAAGTCGTGATCATTGAACACATGATGAAACAGTCTTCCAAAGGCAGAACTGGCACGTGTACAAGTTGCTGGTTGAAACTTTTATAACAGAAGAAATTCCTGTGAGAAAATTCTAATTCTGTAGAAACCAGTCAGGCTGGTTTGCCTTGCGTGTCCATTTGTCACACAAATGCCATCTTTCTTAGTGCCTGGCCAACCCAAGTTCTCAACCTAGGCAGCTTCCTTCTCTGAGGAATTGTCAGTCAAGATCAATCTAGAAGAATCCAAAAACGGAGGTTTGGAAGTTTTCATACCACAAGGCATTTTGAACTTAAGACTTTTCAACCTGTTTTGGGATGACTTTTTCTGCCCAAATATCAAAATTAGGCAGTAGTGGAAAATTCCATTCTCTTGTCAGCTGAAGCATGAAGACCAGTGGACAAAGAGTCTCTCATCTCAGTTATGGGCTATCATAATTACAGCAATAAATTTAAAAAAAAATAGCTCTCATTGATAATATTGTATCTACTCTACTTCCCCCTACACCTTTGTAGGGACTTTTGGTTTCAGAATTTGTATTTATTTTGACAGGACTTTCAGAGACTGAAAGTGTCTCCATTTTCATTTTCTTATTGAAAAATAACACATTTGTTAGGGGCTTCCCCTCCTTCATTTCACTTGATGAAAACTGTCATGGAAAATCTTCTTTTCAGTTCAAGACTGATATGGTAATTAAAGACTTCCAATAATGATACAGTAATTAAAGACTTCCAATTGGGAAATGCAGGGCGACCAAATTCAAGTTGTGCAGGCAAGCTCAATTAAGGGGTTTCCTGTCTTCTGAGTACTTTGTGCTACTTTGTCATATCTTGTAGGGTGCACCACACCATCAGTGTGTAAAGATGTAAGCGTTCCCTGAGGCAGCTGTTCAGAAGGGTGTGAAACAGTGATTCCTGTATTGGGATAAAGGGACAACTATCATGCATGTGTAATGCTACCTGCTCCTGGATAGCATCCAAACTCCCACCCTCTTGCCCAAGTCCAGTACCACCTGAAGATGGGTATATGGCATTTATGTGGCTAACCTTAACGCCACTTACCTAAGTGACATTTCAAGTGACTGATGTGCATTTTGTATCCCTTTTCCCACCCCAAGACAATGTGTACAACCCATGTAAGTCACAAAAAAACCAGAGGAGGAAGAAGCTCTTCCTGTGTGTTAGAATACCTGGCCCAGGGGAGCTGGGGAGTTCTCTCAGGACAGTCTATGTCATGGGTTAATAGTTAGGTCCTTTTGCTGCAAAGCAGAATTGCAGACATAAACACCCTGGGCAGGTCTACACCTGCATAGTGGTTACTGCGTCTTAAGCTTAGTACCCGTAATAACAAGTACTAACCAAATGTGCAGTAACTAGTACTACTGTGCAGTAGCACAGGTGCATGCCTCTTAAGTGACGCTAATGCACAGTAGACTATTGTACTGCATATTAGCTCAATAGCATGGTTTTCATCATGATGCGCTAATGTGCAGTAGCATTAGTCTACCGCACATTTAGCATCTCATGTAGACATCCCTGCTGTGAGTGAGATGGGGCTGTAAGCAGGGTCTACCACTTTCAGGGCAAGAGGATACTATCCCCTGAGCTCCTGGACTGAAACGTGGAAGGGCCTTCCTCATCCCACAGTGGCTAGTTGTGGGACTAACCTATCGAGGACTTATACAGCGCTTACGTGCCTTTCCACGTGGAACAGAGTCACGACAGAGCAGAAGCAGACAGAGCAGGTCTTTCTGAGCATACTCTGAATGGCAAGGTGAGGTGTACAGGTGGATTGGGATCTAAAATCTGCATGTGTGGCTACTTGGCTAACTTAGGTACTTACCTGTCTAAAGGGGAGTGGGATTTAGGCTTGTGTATCATTAAGTTATTGAATCTCACCAGGGTTTTTCCCCCGCTTTATGCTCAAGTGCTGAGAGCCTGTGATTTTCAGGCTGGTGGATTTAAGTTTTCTTCCGGTTCTCTCCTAAAGTTCAGAGAAGCCATTGCGCATGATATATGAGTTAAGCTGCACTGGGGAGTCACAGATGGCTGTGGCTTTATTACAGTATCTGAACAGAAAGCTGAAACCTACCCACCTTCATGTGGTTAAACTTGTATTAATTGGGCACTAAGGAGGCTGTCTTCCTTTCCGTAATTCACTTAGCACCGTCCTTTTAATTATAAGTCCTTTCAACAGTAATATAAAAGTAACCCAGTTTGGAGAACACTTTCACTAACCTGTTTTAATTGGGTTGAGGAAAATCCATTTTACACTCACCATATACTACCACTCTGGGAAATCATGTTCATACCTGAATCAACCCTGAGATCAGGCATCTCAAACACTGTGCAGTTTCAGAGGCAGGATGCTTTTTTTGTTATGATACATATTCCATATGGCCCAACTAAATCAGGACACTGGTTTTATGTGTGTTGAGGATCTTAGTTTCAGTTACGATTGGTAATTATTTGTATGCTGGTTGCTTCTAGAGTTCTCACTGTGTTAGGTTGATGGGGACTGTTCCTCTGCTGGAGAGGTTACCTTCTCCCTAGGCAAAACAGACAAAGAACAGGAGAAAGGTCAGCATATCATTGCTCCTATTTCATAGAGTGGAGACTGAAGGACAAGAAATTAGAGGGGTGATATGTGAAAGCACAAACAGCAGCCAGGCAGACAACTGTCATTGAAAATCAGACCGGTTATCCAACTACATCCTAGTTATCCTCCGAATTCAATCCCAAACACTTGCAGTGTGGATGAAAGGGAAACTTGGGTAGAGAGGCCTAATCTGCATATACAAAAGAGTCAGTCCCCCCTGGGTTCTGCATAAGCAGATGATCATGCCTTTTTTATTTGTTCAAGAACAGATTTAAGTGTGAAGAGAAATGCGTTTCTTTGTTATTGTGACATTTCGGAAATGCTTCTCTGGGGATTTCTGAATCTGGGAACTGGCATTTGTGAGCACATGCTTGAAATTTGCCTTTAGGGTCTTTCCCCTACACCATCTAGCAGAGGTAGCAGGATTTATACCTAAGTGCATCTAAGGTAATGAACATGGCACTTCGCTGGTCAGTCTTTGCTTGCAAACTGGAAATCTGTGTTTATTTGCACTGGGGTTTTGGATATAAAGGCAATAACGCTATGAATGAGTTGAGTGAGGGGTTAGAGACCTTTCCAACACAGCAAGTTGAAATAACTCAGCTCAGTCCAAGGCCAGATGACAATTCCAACTGTTTCCATCACTGTTTCTTTTTGCTAATAGGCATGTGACCTGCTCCATCACTGGGAGCATCTACACTTGCACCCAACTATGCAGTTGTTACTGCAGTCATTTAATACTTGCTTTACCAAGTACCAAATCACTGCACAGTAACTGTAGGTACTGTGCAGTCCCAGGACCACATGGGCCATTTCCAACCATACTGCACAGTAGCAATGAACTGTGCAGTAGCAGCGGCATCATGGTTCGTGCCCGCTGACGCTGCATCAGCATAGTGATGAGCTACGTTGCCACAGCTCACTGCTACAGTGATGTAGTGTCTTGTGTAGATATGCCCACTGAAATGCCCCTGAATTGCCCTGCCACTGAAATGCCGCTGATAGCCAGGCTTTGTGCATTGGATGACATTGGTTCAGGTGGCCATCCAGCCCACGGGATGCTGATCCCTGAGTTAGGTAGTTAGAGTAAGTAGGCCGAGTTCTCTTCTTGTATGTGCTATAGACAATCAATTCAATTCAAAGGAGTTTTACCCACCAGCAAGAGAATGAGGAACAGAGTCAGTAAATGAATCCCTGGTACAACTTCACAGGAGTCTGCAGCACAGCACAGGTGGTGAAGTTGTCATGAATCATGCATAACCTCGAAGAGAGAAATCAGGTGTTGGAAGAATAATCCTCTCCTCATCCACTGCAATAGAATAATATGTTCAACCAATCTGCACTTTGAAAGCTTCAATCTAGATGTCTCCATCATTTTAAAGCATTTTCTGAAAGTTTGGAGTGCCCTCCACTCCACTGACACTCATTCCCTGTGTCTTGCTGCAGCTCAAGCAGGGAAATTCCCTTTTTTCGTGACCTGAGTCTGTGTTCCTGCTACTAATGGCAAGGCTGACATGATAACTGCTGTGTTTTAACTATAATTGACACAGTACCATCCACAATTAATGTTTGCTATGTCTATAGG